>NC_086356.1:21441223-21508474 GCF_036324505.1 Eleginops maclovinus | reverse complement strand
CCTTCGGCCCCTCATAATGTCAAGTTAACTCCCCCTTGACTCTCTGCCTGTCTTGTAGTTCCTTATGATTCACACACAGAAGAAAAACAGCCTGGCCGTGAAAGATCTGAGAGATAAAGCTAGAGGTGATTTTGATCAAACTAAAATAATTATCACACCTGACGTTCAAATGATAAACATTTAAAGAAATTGGAGACCTACCGTATGTGAAAAATAAATGTTGACAAATGGGACAAACATATTAAAATCTTTTCACACAGACAATTTCAAAACAACAATGACTTCTTACTATCACCTCAAAAATACCAGCACAAAGCCCAAACCTGCCAGGTATGATATGATATGAGGTATCCCATTAGCCAATTAGCAACAACATTGAAAAAAATCCAAAATAGGAAAAACTGTTTTAATTTTAATATTTAGTTTTTCCCATAAGACTACCTCTGTTGTAGGCCATCCTGGCCATGGGTCCCTCCTCTGAGGTCTCCTACCTTTTCCCCTTGTTGAGTGTGCTGATTGGAGCGGAACCTGGCCCAGCCCTCCAATCACAGCCAGCACTTCTTCTTTGTTTTAGACAGCACCCATCAGGCCCTGTGCTTTTTGTTATTTTGAGCATTATTGTTTTTTTGCTTTAGGTAGTTTAGTCAATAAATGACTATAATTTAACCAAAAACATCTGTTTTGTGTTACTCCCCTTACCCTCAACAAGCTGGGTCATATCATTACGTGTTTTCAGAGTTTTACTGTTTTTCCTTGAGGCTGTATGGGTGTAAGGACAGAGGGTGTACTGTGCTTAGATTAGGAGGCAGTGTGAGATGCTGTTAATATGAGGGTCCTTTACAACCTGTCCTGTTCTCTTTCCAGGGATTACTGAAGGCAGCAGCTACGTCCACTGGACTGAAATGGAGGCTCTTTTATTTACCTCCTGCCATTTTTCCATGATATTATCAAAACTGTATTGATGATGGTTGTTAAGTTCAACTTCAACCTACTTACCCTGATCCAGTGTTTTGTACTTCAGCTTCAGTCAACTCAGAGTTTATGGTTAGGCTCAGATTTGATTCAAACTGCTTTCTACAACGTTAAGTGTAAATCGGTTCTGAGTATTAATCAAGTTTGGACACCAGAGGGCAGAAGCACTATGCCACAAGCTGACAGACACACAATCCTTATACTGTATATCATAAGCTGATACAGTTGATATGAAAAGTGTTAGCAAACAGCTGCTGCTTCCACATTGAGTAGTCACACAACAACAGGATCCTTCCATTGAGTTTGTGTTCACCTTTTAGCTCTGTCTTGTTCTCCACCAACTGCTTCGTAACATATCAGCCTCTTTAATTCAAATGTTTTAGTGTTCTACTACTTTAACCAACTATCCACTATGTTGCCGTTTGTTGCTAGGCAGATTGAGGATCAGAATCCACAGCTGTGTGCAGCTTTCAAGTTCTTATTTCAATGACATGCTAACATTTGCACCTGCTAATAAGCAGTGAGGTTAGGGATGCAAATTATCGATTAATTCATTAATCATTAGTTGATTGACCTTATCGATCGATTAACGATTAACTGATATAAACGGCTTTTTTCCTGAGAATGTAAATTTCTCAGTGTATCAATAGTGTCTTTAACATTAAAAGCTAAATATTGCTTATTTACTGAATAAAAATGCATGCTATATTGCACAATTGATGTTTTATTGTACCAGTTAGGATAATGTGCAGATAATGGCATTTATGTAGTTTAACAAAATACATTAAGCACAGAAAATTAAAATACATAACAAAATAATTGTGCACTGGCTCACCTGTCGCATGTGAAACATTAAGCAAAATAAAATTAATTTTAAATAGAAATCTAAACAATATGGGTAGGCCTAGCCTACACAATATTAAGCCTACACATTATAATCTGGTTAACTACATATGTAAAACTTGAAACATTAGCAGCATTTATAATCCCCTTTGGTCTGAGAAAGGTAACAGTAAGATAACTAGCCCTGGAAACTTCAAATATATTCTGAACACAACTTAAATCATCCCTGAGGAAGGTGACAGTAACATTAGAGGGCGACCCTTAGAACAGTCAAATGAAGATATAGGCTACCTCTCCTGAAACAAAAACATTCCTGTCTCAATGTGTTTTGAATAGGCTCCTGACCTAGACCCCTCTATTTTTGTTCAAGAAAATAAGCATATTAACGTGGTCAGGAGTAAGTCGTGTGCGCAGCCTGTTTACAGTCACGCCAGCTGCTGAGAATACACGTTCCGATGGGACAGACGTGCCCGGTATGCACAGATATCGTCGTGCCACATTTGCCAGCCTCGGAAATCTTCCTTCATTGACTTTCCACCATTCTGTGGGACTGGAATCAAGGAGTGGTGAGGCATCCTTCAGAAACATGTCCACTTCCTCTTTAATGTCATCGTTGCTGCTGGTGGTATAGTTTTCACCCAGTAGAAGAGTCATAGCAGAAGTGTGTCTCTGAAGTGTAGCTCCCTGGACTGGCACATCATCTCCAGTGGTGGCTTCATTTGTTGATGTGGAGTCCACATGTTCTTCCATAGCCAGTTCAAGCAGTTTGGTATTAGCTGAGATCCTGCTTGCTGGGCTTAGAAATCCCAGGTGCTTATGCCGTGGGTCCAGCATCGTTGCTATCATTGGTGTTGTTGATGTGAGGTCTTCAGACTCAACCTGTTAAAATTAAATAAAGGAGAAAGCTAGCATTAGAGTTTTATTTAATAAGGTTTGACATGACAAGGGTACAACTGCATAAAAACGCAGTTTACACTGTGACAATGTGTTGGTGATAAGTGATTCACCCCATAATCTGTTATATAGCTCAAATGTGATCGAAGAGTTTAATTAATTAATGGCCATAGCTTACCTTCATCCGTTCCCCCAACGAAGTGCCCACTTTAGATTTGAATTCCGCCACTCTGTTGCTGTCTCCATTTGCCATCTTGAGATGCGTGTTAATCAGACTAAATGTGATGGGGTACGTGTTGGATATGGATACCTCCGCCTCTGCTGACATTACAGTAGTAGCACATTGGAGAGCCTCTAGTGCTGGCGCTATGTCCTCCATAAGCTGCCAGAAGTCGTCTCTCAACTCCAGCGTCCTCGCATCTGAAAGCTTGGTCTCTGAGCGGTCTGATAGCACAGCACACACGGCCCATCGCTGTTCTACGAGTCTGCCAAACATCGCATGTACAGAGTTCCACCTGGTCTTACAGGACTGAATGAGCCGATGAGCTGGTAGCTGCATTTGTCTTTGTTTTGCTTCTAGCGCTTTCGTTGCTGGTGTGCTGTGATTGAAGTGCTTGACCAGCCTGCCAGCAGCTCCAATTACTCGGTTGACACCAGCAGCAGCGAATCCGTCATTGACGGCCAGATTTAAAGTATGAGCAAAGCAACACACTGACTTCCAACTGACTCGTGCGGGGTTGTTTGCTGAAACAATGTTCCGAGCGTTGTCGTGCACACAGGCTACTACACGGCCGGTGAGTCCCCATGACTCCACAGCCTGGTTCAGTTTGGCAGCTAAATTATCAGCTGTATGTCTCTCGGATAAGCTCTCCGTAAGAAGGACTGCCGACTTTACCTGCCAGTCGTTTTCAATATAGTGGCAAGTAATCGTGATGTAGCTTTCTGTAGTCAGTGCTGTCCAACAATCCGTCGTCAGAGCCACATTAGCCGCGGACAAACATGTTTTTAGCTTAGCCTTCTTAATTTCGTAGCGTGCCTCCAAGTTGGAAGTCACAGTCGCTCGCGAAGGGATGTTATATCCTGGCTCCATGAATAATCCCTCGGCCTCGGTGGTGCTAATTGGCATTATATCTCTTTCAATCATCCCGCAAATTCTCTGAGTAATGCCGTCTGCTTTTCTTTGGTCGCATACTCGCCTTCCCAGCACAGCAGCAATTGTAGGTTGTGAAGGCGACGGAATGGCTAACGTTACATGCAAGTTGTTCAGGTGGTATCTTAACGAACTTGTAGAGCTGTTGTATTTAAATGTAGCACCGCAAAGTTTGCATTGTGCGTCTTTTTCATCGTTAATTAATCTAAAATGCTCCCACACTCCACTCCGTTTTGACCGCCTCATCATTGTTTGTTTTAGTTTTTTTGCCGCCTCAAGTTTGTGTCTAGCTCTAGCGGCTCGCGAGAATCTCGGGTCACGTTCAAGAACGTCCTGTGGGAAACGGTCATAGATTACAATGTTCAATTAGTCACAATTAATTTAATTTAATCGAGTAAATTCTTTTCGACAATTAATCGATAGTCGATTAACCGTTAACATCCCTAAGTGAGGTTGATAAAAATGGCATTGGATATTTAGGTATTTGCAACAACAACAACTTTAGGTCTCTTCCTTTAGGATGTGTGTATGTAAAAACTCTTATGCTGTCATTCATTTGTCCAAAATTACTTCAATCAATAATGGATCCCATTCTGCTGCATGGAAGCGAAGTGGGGAGCTCACAAACAATCCGTAACTTTGACAAATGGTAAAAACATCCAATTGAAAATACTCTCACTGAATTCTGAACGACCCTCCTGTAGGTACCCAGGTTAGATATAAAAAGTGTATGGTAATTCAAATGATCATGTTATCGTAGAAATGTATAATAGTCCCATTTAATTATATGTATGTCACTGTAAGTTTCTCCTGCAGTTAGAATTTCCCACAGTTTCAATCCACATCTCACTAATGAAATTCACCTCAAGCTACTAAAATATTGACTTCCTTAGAAAGACACATGTCTGTCTCTCTGTCCTTTGATTTAGCTTTGCCTTTCCCCTCTCCCTTTGTTTTAGCATCCTGTAATGTAAATTGCTTTGTTACAGTTTGCCCGTCTAACCAGATGTTCTCCAATACTCTTCAGAATGTAGAATTTGATTGGCTGTTCCCCTTCTTCCTTCTCTTTAATAATCTGGTTTAATGTTTGTTCGGGGTCAGATCCTTGTACGACATAGGTTGTGCAGGTTATCTGGCCTCCAGCTGGAATTTATTCTGTTAAATGCTCTGCTCATTATTAAATAACACAACTTTGATTTGAATCTTGTAGATGTGTTCTTTTCTTACCAGAAGGTGATTAAGTGTGGAATTTCCATAACACACGTCAATTTCATTCAAATGATTCAAATGTTGATCCCACTTTGCCAGAGACACTCACATTGCTTGTTTTGTCACTATCATAGGTACAGTAAAAGAGTAAGGAACCGGCAATATTCATATTTGAGAGCCAACACGTACCTTTTCAGCCCAGCTGGACCGTGCTGGTATAACCATATTAGCGACCCGACAACAGTCTCCATCTTTATTTAGTGTCACCATTACTTAAGTTCACAAGACAATTGTAATACGAGGACTACACACACTGTTCTGTAGTAACCTCCCCTGAACCCAGCCCCAGACCAAAGCTTTGACCAATGACAGGAAATGTACTGCCTCACTCGTCTGGCATCGCTAACATCCAGCCATCGCTCTGCTCCGCCACGCTTCATCAGCTGCCCACTCTGCCCGCCTTATATGTCTGCTGGAACCCAGTGATGGATCTTTTCCCATCCATTTCTTTCTCGAAATCTGTGTCCTCGTTTTGGTCCCCTATGGGGATTGATTCACTTTATATCGAGGTCCACTGCAGAGGAGGATGTTGAGCAGGTTCTGCCTGCACAAACTCTCATGAAGGTTGTTGTTGTTAAAGCAAAGGCCTGAGCTATCTGCAATCCATTGGTCATATGTGTTTCTCAAAAATATACAGACTTAAAGCTCTCCTGAGGTAAATTTGTGGAAAGACACACTTACTTAAATGGGTCATTGACCATGTGTGGAAGACAGATCGGTATTGGCCAAGCCTGCAGACTCAGAGCTACTGAAGTATGAATCTGACAACTAGAAACAAATGATGACTTCATTTGAGTCTCAGAGTGTTATCCAACCAGGACAAAGAGAGAAACCCGGTTTCACAATGGAAAAAATGCTGCGCCAAAAACAAGTAAAGATATAAGGAACACAAAGTGTTTTCTCTTGTAATAAGTAAATAAATCTGCCAATAGAACAAATGAAAATTAGCTTGGTAAGATTTCTTGAAATAAATGGGATATTTAGAGAACTGATATATTGTAATTAGCAGGGGAAACTTATTTAGAACTATATTTACCAGGATCAGGAAATGCTCACAAGTTTTCTGATGTTAGTTGGTGATTTTCCAATAAATTTTTTGAAAAAAACGTGATTTATCTGAGATCCAACTCAAAATAAGACGTTTAAGAGTCTTTGACTTAACAAGAACCTATAGATGCATTGTCTAAACATAAGACCCTTTATCACACTGCATCGTTATCTGTTATGTCTCATATCAACTGTAAAGACATATTCTGACTAGGAATTAGAAGGATATTCTTGGTAAGATTTCAAGTTTTTGTAGTGCAGATGGCACCTGACTGGCATACAACACACAGCTGGACACAAACAGAGAAGATATGTTCACCTGATATCCATCCATCCATCTACTCCCGCTTATCCATCAGGCTCACGGAGGTAACAGCTCCAGCAGAGAGCCCCAAACTTCTCTTTCCCTGGCCACATCAGCCAGCTCTGACTGGGGGATTCCAAGGCGCTCCCAGGCCAGCGAACAGATATAATCCCTCCACCTGGTCCTAGGTCTACCCCTCGGTCTCTTCCCAGCTGGACGTGCCTGGAACACCTCTCTAGGGGGGCGCCCAGGTGGCATCCTCACTAGGTGCCCGAACCACCTCAACTGGCTCCTTTCAATGCGAAGGAGCAGCGGTTCTACTCTGAGTCCCTCCCAGATGACTGAACTTCTCTCATTAATCTCTAAGGGAGATGCCAGCCACCCTGCGGAGAAATCCCATTTCGGCCGCTTGTATCCGCAATCTCGTTCTTTCGGTCATGACCCATCCTTCATGACCATAGGTGAGGGTAGGAACGAAGATGGCCCGGTAGACAGAGAGCTTTGCCTTCTGGCTCAGCTCTCTTTTCGTCACAACGGTGCGGTAAAGCGACTGCAGTACCGCTCCCGCTGCTCCGATTTTCCGGCCCATCTCACGCTCCATTGTTCCCTCACTCGAGAACAAGACCCTGAGATACTTGAATTCCTTCACTTGGGGTAAGGCCTCATTACCTGGAGTGGAAAAGTCCATGGGTTTCCTGCTGAGAACCATGGCCTCAGATTTGGAGGTGCTGATTCTCATCCCAGCCGCTTCACACTCGGCTGTGAACCGATCCACTGAGTGCTGAAGGCCACAGAGTCAGAGAGTCTAAAGGAGACAAGCACGAGTTGAATTGAGAAGACATGGTTTTCAGGGAAGTTTCAGGGTTACAATATTTCAATATAGAAACTATGTGCTGGTGCCGGTGCCAGAAGCAAAGACGGGAGACTGGACATGGAACTGGCTTTAGCACCTAATGTGAATTAGTGAGTTAAATTGTTATTGACAATTATTACTCTAACATTTAGCTTTTCAATCCTAACCCACCACCTTTGTCACAACTAGGGGGTCATTTAGAAAACTCACCAGATGGCGCTGTGGAAGGCTGTTGAAGTATATCTTGTAGCGATGTTTGTGAAGATGATGAAGAAGTCTCCGGAGACACCAGCTTGTATATAATAAGGTTTATTACAACAGCATAGTATCATACACCACCACAGGCGATGCGAGGTTCCCCGAGCCAATTGTGGAAGTCCCCCGAAATCTCTTTGTGCATGCAATTTATAGGAGAAATGTGGGTGTGTGACAAAATGCGATGTTCTATAAGAATGTGTACCCAAATAAGGTCATCTATACGTTCGTACACCATGTCTTGCGTACCCAAATAAGGTGAGATATACGTTTATCTTTTTCTTACTCATCCCTGGAGGCCTTCTGACATATTCCAGAGGTTTGCTATACAACATTCGGTTGTACCACATCACTCTCTGCACTCTCTATGACCTCAGGGAGTAACTAACTGTATATGAACAGATTTAACACACCACACTGCCTGTGTTTCGGTGCTCTCTGTTTCCGTTGTTTCATACCTAGGCCTATATTTTTTTTTTTACTAGTGTGAAATAATCAATATATTGAAACGGAACATTAAAAGATAATTCACTGTTTCAGGACGGATCATATTTGTCCAATTCCAATAGTATTACCGGATGTTGTTTTTAGCCTCAGTTAGCATATAGCTAATATTGTATTGTATATATGAGTAGAGGGAGAAGGACGCGTGGAGTTACATACTAAACACACCGCCTCTACCTCTCACTCATTGATGCTGCAATGATACAGTTGCCTGTTTAATAACTGATAAACCTCAGAAGGATTGCATAATACAATATCGTAGGTGAGAGCTCCAGGACATCACTAACAAGATGGCGACGGTGACGTCATAAGAGGACCCGCCCCCGACGACGTCAGCCTATAGAAGAATCCGGAGAACCCCATGTGACAAGCGGCCAACAGGATCCAGCCCCCCGCTGCCAACCAATGAGAGCACGACACCTGAGCTCGTCTCATTTTGAAGTTGTTTATTTTATGACCGGAAAGGGGTGGTTCTATAAAATACGACGGAGTATTAGGGCCACATATGAAGAAAAAAAATATTTTTGCCGTGACGAGATTAAAGTCGACACGGCGACTTTAAACTCGAAATGTCGAGAATAAAGTTGAAATGTCATGTCGAGTTTAATCTCGACACGTCGAGATTAAACTCGAAATATCGAGAATAAAGTTGAAATATTATGTCGACTTTAATCTTGACGTGTCGAGATAAAACTCAAAATGTCGAGAATATAGTTGAAATTAGTTGGGAGACATAGTACCGCTCCCACAGGTCCTGCACTGAATCCGAAATGGCTTGTGTAGATCATTTGGTCAAATTATACTTCCGAATTGGATTTAACAATAAAGAGATCCTCGCTGTTTTAGCGAACCTCGACACGTCGAGATTAAAGTCGACATGACATTTCAACTTTATTCTCGACATTTCGAGTTTAATGTCGACATGTTGACTTTAAAGTCGCCGTGTCGACTTTAATCTCGTCACGGCAAAAATATTTTTTTTCTTCATATGTGGCCCTAATACTCCGTCGTACCTACGACTTTAAAGTCGACACGGCGACTTTAAAGTCAACATGTCGACATTAAACTCGAAATATCGACAATAAAGTTGAAATATTATGTTGACTTTAATCTCGACGTGTCGAGATAAAACTCGAAATGTCGAGAATATAGTTGAAATTAGTTGGGAGACATAGCAACCGCTCCCACAGGTCCTGCACTGAATCCGAAATGGCTTGTGTAGATCATTTGGTGAAATTATACTTCTGAATTGGATTTAACAATAAAGAGATCCTCGCTGTTTTAGCGCAGAACCACAGTCTGGTGATTAGTGTAAGAACCATGCGTGACTCAAACTGCACCTGTGGAGCGGTTGCTTTCTCTCTGAATAGTTTTCAGTGTCAATTGACATAAAGTCGAGATTATTCTCGACATGTCGAGATTAAACTCGACATAATATTTCAACTTTATTCTCGACATTTCGAGTTTAATGTCGACATGTTGACTTTAAAGTCGCCGTGTCGACTTTAATCTCGTCACGGCAAAAATATTTTCTTTCTTCATATGTGGTCCTAATACTCCGTCGTAATAAAACATGTTTGTATTGTGAAATCGATCTCTCTTTGTTCTGGACCGCCAGACAGTAAATACTGATGAGCTCCACTCAGTCAGTGGCCTTTGGACTGGGTTATTGAGCCACAGCTGTGAAACTTTTGTAAAACCTCCTGCTGGATCCTTTTATTAAATACTCATTTTGAAACTTATAAGAGGGGCTTCACTTCGTTTCTTTTAACCCATTTACTCCTAAAACGCCTGCAAAAAATGCCTATAAAAACCTATGTATAATAGATAAACGTCCTTATCTCCTGAGGGTTTTCTGAAAAAGTACTAAGAATTGGCAACGTCTATGAAAACCTTAATATCTAAGTCTCTGTAGCACATAGAAACATGAAATAAATTGCATTTAAAAGGTAAGACTCACAGGTTGTATTAAAACATGCTCCCTTAGCACTAACATACCAACACACTTTTATAAAAAATCTCAAAATCAGATTGGTAGGGAAAATATTTTATATGATAAAATAACAAATCAGAAATAACATTTCATATAACAAATAACATTTTAAAACATGCCAACACACAGACCAAGGCACCTTGGTATGAGAGAGAGGTGGGAAAGGAGTGGGGAGGGGTGGGGAAAGTCCTGAGGTGGAACTGGGAACAGCCTCAGTCACTGAGCTCCATGGCTCACATCTCTCCTTTTGAACAGCATCTACTGACTGACTGACTGACTGACTGACTCTCTCTCACTCACACACCCACACACACACGCACACGCACACACACACACACACACACACACACACACACACACACACACACACACACAGCAAATCAGTCTTGGCGAAGGACATGGTGCATCAACTCTGGTGGCGAACGACGTGATGCATGAAGAACTGGCAGTGCAGAGGAAGGTCACACTGTGACCTTTATGTATTATGTTATATATATGTATTTATATATCTATTCCATATGTATTGTTATTTATTCATTATGGCATAATTGTATTACTATTTATCATTGTTGGGCAAGGTACTTTGAAATTGTAGTGAGCTAAACTACCAGTTACTTTGCCACAAATAAAGCTTCACTACACAAAAGCTATCACCCAGTCAAATGTGGCAAGCTGAGTTGAACCAAGTTTCATGCATTAGATTTGCACAATATTTGTTGTATGTTGCAGGGATATTGTCAATACTACAAACGGTTGTGCTGTGTTTAGCCAGAGAAATACCCCAGGAAATTGTATCTTGTGTGGCCAAGCTGCTTGCTATTACAGGTTACTTGATTCAGGATAAAGTGAAGCTACCACCAAGCTACTGAGGATTGTAGTAAGTTACTATCTTCTCTATAAGTAGTGAAGCTACTGCCCAACACTGGTATTTATTATGATATTTAATAATTATGGCATTGTTACATTAAAGATTGTATCAGCGATTCTGGGCCAAATTTCGCAGAAACATAAATGATCATATTCAAATGAGCTTTCCTCACTATCCGCTTGTTTGTGACCATTTGTTTTTGTGTACGATCTCGGAGCATAAGCTGCCTACAGAGACGCGTTTTTATTCTTCCAATAATCCCGGCGTGCTGGCAGTTTCAGGATACCAAAAGAGAAGCAGAACCCGACAAACGTTTTCATCTCGGTTTTGGAGACGGGGTTCCACTTCGAGTTCGAGTTTGATGGGGTCTGGCCGCGCGTCTGATCAGCATATAAATTTGTTTGGGTCACCAACATGTCCCAAACTTCATCAGTGAATATCTGTGAAAATACGTCCAGGGGCGTTGCATCCACGGCAATCTGCCCAATGACAGTGCATTATATGCTGCATGCGTCATGAAAATGACGACAAATCAACAATGTTGCACTACGCTGCAGCCGGCAGGAGCTTCGAAGCTGCGCTACGTAGCAGCCGGCGGTAGATGGAATGTTGCGCTGCGCAGCATCCGGTACAAATGGGTTAATCGACTCCTGGGCTTCGAATAAAAGAACATTTCCTACAATTTGGTGACCCTGACGTGATTTGATGTGCCGGGGATTTTGCGGAGTTTCGGCATAACCCCCAGACACTCAGATTGGATCCCATTTCAAAAGGTAAGCAGAGCCTGTTGATTTATAAATCTGCATAGCTTATATAGCATTTTTATATGTGAGTGTCGAGAGGTGAGTCGTTAATCGTGAACTGTCTATTTAAAGTTAAGAAGTGAATATATTGAAATTAACTGGGGTGCGGTCCTTGGTTTCGCAAAAGTTTGTTTGTTCGTTTGTTTGTTTTGTTTGTTTAGTGTTTTTACCAGCGAAAGCTGTGAAGTGTTTGTCCTTTTTACGCCGGAATTAGTAAAGAGCTTTAAATTAATACGTAAATGCTGATTAGAGGTCAGCAGCGTAGCGTGCTGATTAGAGGTTAGTAGCGTAGCGACATTGATATTACAATTTTGATGAGAAAGTAAGTTAAAAAAGTCCTATTGAGGGTTAAGGCCTGGTCCATAGAGTGATCAGTGATTGGGTCAGTAAACGTAATCTTTGCGACAGAATTACGTTGAGAGTTGTGACGACATTCCAATAGTCTCTGATTAGCGTGTTGCCTTATTGAACAATCATAGTTGGTAATAGTGTTAATATTCAACGGAAGACCACTCCGCCAAACGTGGCGTGGTACTTGTGGTTAGAGGCCACATAACCACTGTCTGTTGAAGGGAGGAGATCAGTGAGAGAGAGAGTTCGAAGCCCGTCCTCTGCACTGATTCTGGAACTTAACAGAGCATAGTTGTTAGACTTAGATAAGATTGGATTAAATCCGACAGGGTCGGCTTCGTCAAAGTCAATGGGAAGTAAGATAGTTAGAGACCACTTTTTCCGCATTGTTTTGATGAATACCTAAATTGTTAGGACATGGAGAATTACGAACACCTAAATTGTTAGTGTAGGGATAAGTGTTATGTGTAATCGTAAGCAGGGAGATTTTAAAACAAGCAGTGTTGGGCTTTTTTGAACTGTGCTGTTCTGCTTGAATCGATCTGAGAAAGTGGTGTGTGTGTTTCACTCCCCCATAGTCCTTTGTCTTTAAATGTTACACGGGGTTGTAGACAATAGGCTAATCAACTTAGCATAGCTAGTTAGCATTACTCCTTAACAGAAAGAATTCAGAGGAAGTAAAGTTTTTTAAATAAATAGTTTCAAGGACACATCCTGTAACAACTGATAGAATACTCAGTGGGTGTTACAATGAACAGCTAATTTGGACTAAAACACTCTATTTTTTAATAGAACGTATAACGTAGAAAACCTTAGAAGAGGAGCAGATGAAGTCCACTTAAAGAAATTATACCGGAAGTACTGGTCAGAGAGGCTAAACCAGTCAGGAAGTAGCCTATAAAGACGGGGTCAGAGATAAAACAGCGCCCCTGCTGGACGAATTAATACATGTCTCCAGCATCATTATAGAAATAAAATAGAACCCTCTGGTGAAGGTATTGAATAGTTTACATCGAGGTCCAAATGGTAATGACAGAAATCATGGAAGAGAATGCACAAACCATCCGGGCAACATGAGGTTATATGAGCCAACTCCCGGGAACTCCCGCAGAGTTTTGCAAATAGACGTGTCTCTGTTATTATTGTAGTGATTTTATATTGTTTGGTGGACCTGGTATGTCTGGACCTATTGGTTAATCTCACAAGAGACGAGACGAAAGAACCAGAGAGATAATGGCAAAAGCAGGGCTTTGTCTAGAACTGCATCCGTCTGCATCTCCACCGGGGTCAGCTACAAACATGTATCATGCTGACTGACAGAGACCTACTCATCACCAGTCCCTCTGATAAGAGCACAGAGGTCCAGAGCAACAAAGGTTGATTCAGATTCTGATGGACAATGAGACACATGAAAACGGGGTTCCGCCCCCCATGAAAGACATCCAGAGAGGGTGATCGAGCAGACCAATGCTGAAATGAAAATCCGTACAAGGAGAGAAGGTTGATGTGGAATGCAGGTTCAAAAAGTCAAAGACTGTCAATAACCAGACGCAGAGGAAGGGGCGAAAAGGTCAGTAGGCAGAATGTGAGGAGGTCGGGGTCATCAAGCTAGAGGGCAGAGGTGGCAGGAAGGGGAGTTGAAATGGGTGAGTTTGTGCAAACACATTCACTCACACACACACATAACTGGAACACATTAAATAATTTGAATTGGCTTTTTAAATTTAAGATTAAATATCGAATGTTTTATTACATAAGATTTTATAGATTGGTAAATGATCATTGAAATGGGGAAGTTTTTAAAGTGAATGAGTAAATAAATCTGAAACACATTATTGGCAAAAGGGGGTGTATGTAGACTATTTGGAATCTTGTGCTGTATTTTCATCCCAAATAACACTTCTCCAGATGGATCAGTAACCAGAGCGTTACAAGGACTTACCGCCCTGATCATCGAGCTAGCAGACAATAGTGGAGTAGAGGACCCCTTTGTAGGAACGTTAGAAAGAATGTTCAGTAAATATTAGACTCCGATAATGAGTGCAATGCTATCCATTGCAGGAATGGCTACAATCTTGGTACTATGTGGATGTTGTTGCATTCCATGTATTCGCACATGGTCCTCTCTAGTGAGCAAAATAAAGGTCAGTTTCTCTTGAGAGAACAGTTACATTTGTTAATTGAAGAGGAAGATGTTTTGATCCCTTATTCAGACCATGAGGAAGATGAGTTTGTCTAAAAGAAGTGCCTTATAATTTCTTATCATTATATCAATGAAATGCTCTATAAACTACTCCTAGTATATGATTAATCACTTATTACAACTTGGTATTATAGTAGAGTTGATTGCTGTTATGATTTACATACAGTTCATTTATTTTTTACGTGATCATATTGAATAAGTGCGTTTACACAGGACTAGAATCGAAAATGATCTGTTTACCTCATTAGATGATGTGAAAGGAGGGAATTGAAGGTTTTACGCATTTAGGGAATTGCTGCTATTTTTCTAGGTGCCATTCCAGGATTTCAACCACAAGTATTCAATAATAAAGGGTTGTATGATCATGTATACATTTTAACTATACAGTTCTGTATTATGCAATATTCAAATGAAGAACATATTGATTATAGTATAGTTTACACACCTTAAAAGGTGTGTAAGGAGGGATTGTTAGAAATAATCAATATATTGGAGCGGAACATTAAAAGATAATTCACTGTTTCTGGACGGATCATATTTGTCCCAATTCCGGTAGTACTACAGGATGTTGTTTTTAGCCTCAGATAGCATATAGCTAATATTGTGTTGTATATGAGTACAGGGAGAAGGACGCGTGGAGTTACATACTAAACACACCGCCTCTACCTCTCACTCATTGCTGCTGCAATGATACTATTGCGTGTTTAATAACTGATAAACCTCAGAAGGATTGCATAATAGAATATCGTAGGTGAGCTTCAGGACATCACTAACAAGATGGCGACGGTGACATCATAAGAGGACCCGCCCCGAAGACGTCAGCCTATAGAAGAATCCGGAGAACCCGATGTGACAAGCGGCCAACAGGATCCAGCCCCCCGATGCCAACCAATGAGAGCACGAGACCGGAGCTTGTCTCATTTTGAAGTTGTTTATTTTATGACCGGAAAGGGGTGGTTCTATAAAACATGTTTGTATTGTAGAATCGATCTCTCTTTGTTCTGGACCGCCAGACAGTAACTACTGATGAGCTCCACTCAGTCAGCGGCCTGTGGACGCGTGTACCGGGCTATTGAGCCACAGCTGTGAAACTTTTGTAAAACTTACTGTTGCATCCTTCTATTAAATACTCCTTTTAAAACTTATAAGAGGGGCTTCACTTCGTTTCTTTTTATCGACTCCTGGGCTTCGAATAAAAGAACATTTCCTACACTAGTGTTTTCATTTTTGTTTTATTTGTATGTATGTTTATGTATGCACCAATAACACCATGACAAATTCCTCGTATGTGTTATCCTGCTTGGCAATAGATTCTGATTTAGAGATGCCTCCCTCTCCATATATCCCTGCCAATACAGACACCACTGCTGTTAGCAAAGCTTCCTACTGAAAAAGATGATTGCACATGAGTGGAGTTGATCTAAATAATAGAAAAAACATACTTATTAGTTTCTGAATTGGAGATAGTCTTGGAGCTTAAATGATGGACACAAACATGTATGCTTCAATCCAACTTCCTGCACTCTCTGACTACATAGCAGGAGTTTATAATGACGGCTGAAAGGAAGCAAAGCAGCACCCTTGATCTGCTGCTAGGACCTGCAGGAAGACAACAGATACAGCCAGTGGCTTGGTATCCGTTAAGCAAACATTAATTATGCTGAGAAAAGGTAGAGTAGGAATGTAAACTATGTTTTGATAAGCATCATTCCAGCTTGAGCCTTGAGTGCATTTACACTTGAGTGAACCTGTTTCTCTGCTCCATTAGATCAGACCACCTTTACACTGACCAGGTGTTTTCAGTTAATGATATTTCCGATTTGTTCCTAAAGACACAGGAGACTACGAAACGTGTTTCTGGAAAGATGCTACCTGCTGGATTCATGTCTTTTTTAACAAGGCCTGGAACATCACAGGGAAGATCATCTGTGATTGATTGGAATTGAATCCGTGCCATGAAATGAAGCTCAGCTGTCAGTGGGGCTGAGTTATTCAGGATATTTCTCCTCAGAGGGACTCATTGAGATTCACTTGGAACATTAGTTATCTGACTGAAGGCCCGTGGCGACACTGTGTGACGCTTTTGCTGTTTTCCCTTTATTTTTATCTGACTGGAGCCAGTTTTAAAAAAAAATGTATTTCTTTATCGACAGTTGCCACAACTGAACAGAGCAGCAGCGGCACTTAGAAATACATAATAAGACAATGACTGTCCAACAGGAAAAGAAACTCTCACCGCCAGCCGCTCTGACACAACTGCTCTGATGTATGACCTGTGAAGTCCCTGGCCTTATCAAACACACGTCCACATTTAGACTCGGAGATGAGGCTCTTGGTGCTTTGTGACAATTTGTCTCATTAATGAGGGCATTCTTGTTTCCTGAGAACTGCACACCCACTCTCACCCTCATTTATTGCCTAATGAATTTTGTTTTTTTCAATACATTTTAATATAAAGAACTAATAGGCAGACATACTGAAGGAATTTTCTTTATGGTTTATATTTAGGCTACTTTAATTCTTCTTTATTTTAAATACTTATTTAATGCAGTAGCTGGACACCTGATTTATTAAACAAAAATACAATCTATGGATTCATGTATTTAGCTTAAACAAAATTTGTAAACTATTACTGCTTCCACATTTCTTATATGAAATATCTTCTTTTTTAAGCTTACATTGATACATACAAAACCCTCTTATTTTTATGGGTTTTTATTTGCATGGCATTTTCATATTGAGGTAATCCAAAAATAACAGAAAGTTAATTTTATATTTTTATACTCAGATTAGGTTACTGATTACATTTTTTGACATGTAATTACTTATTGTAATGGAATATATTTTTAAAGAACCCTCCCAAGCCTGTGGATGACAATGTTAGGGAAACAATATATATATATATATATATATATATAGTGTATATGCCTTTAATTTTTGGTTAATTTTTCTTTCTATGCTACACACATGTATCTGCAATATACAGTTTGTCGATGTTTCTGGCTCCTTCAGTACTTTGAAATGTTCACTCACTTTTGAAATGAACTGCAACATTTGTCACCATTGTGTACGTATTTGTTCTTATTTTTTTTAATGTTTTCTTGCCTCATTGGAAATGTAGGTCTACTGTTTTTACTTGACTTTTATCTGCACTGTTCCACTGCTGCTGTGACGCTGTAACTGGACCTTTACCTGCAGAATGCCTTTTATTATTCATTCATGGGAGTTACAGCTGTAACATAAACATGGCGAGTGATCTGCCGTCATGGTAACCGCTTATGATGACACCCCCTAAAAGGCCTAGGTGTCTTAAGGGCGGCATCATTATCAAACATATGAAGTTAGGGGCCGTTTGGAGAATGTTCACTGGAGTTATGAGAAAACCGTGTTTCATGGCGAGCATTGTGTTGCCATGGGAACGGCATGTGATGAAACCTGTGATTTGACGTAGAGCTGTTGAAGCATGGACCGGTGATGTACAAATGAAGTTTAAGGGCGATCAGAGCTTTTTCCTTCGAGTTACGGCGACATCGTGTTTTATGGCGAGTGATGCGTTGCCATGGAAACGGCATATGATGACACCTCTCATTTGATGTAGAGCTTGACGCATGGACCGGTGATATATATACGTGAAGTTTGGTGGTGATCGGACCATGTACATTGGAGTTACGGCAACATCGTGTTTTATGGCGAGGGCGCGTTTTTCCAGTGGTGGGCCGTCAGGGCCAGCAAGGCCTTCTCTGCTGGCCTAAACATCATCAGAATATAAATTAAATTTTGATATATTTTTTCCACAAATACGTATTAAATTATTCCCCATAGTCTATTCTCTTCATTTTATAGCGTTCGTCTTGGCTGCGCTGCTTCCAGCCTCAGAACGAGATTTGGAGGGCTGGCCTTTATGTTAGAGCTTTTATCCAATCATATTTCAGCCATAATGTGTTGCTAGGGTCAAAGAAATCTGCCCTTAGGCCTTCAGAATCAACAGTGCGGGCGGCTGTAGCTTAAAGTGAACGCAAACAAAATTGTGGCGTTAACCAATCAGATTTCGAGGTGGCGACAACGGGCCAGCTAGCAGGCGTACGCTAACGTTAGCACGTGCACATCTTCTGATTGGATACGCACTATTGAGAGGCAGAGCTAGGCAGTAGGCAGAGCCATACAGTCTATGGGCAAAGCTAGCAAACAGAACTAGAACTTGAGCGAGCTAATTTGTGTAGATTTCTACAAGCTATTTTTTTCAACCCACAATGGCTGAAGGAGGAGAAGAGATCAATTTGGTCGAAGATATAATAACAACGCCATTTTCAAAACGAACTTTTCAAGTAAAGCTACACATCTTGAAAAGGTGAACGACCAACTCCAACGCTAGCGAGCCTAGCACAGCAGGGAAACTACGAGCGGTACCCCTGGCTCACAGCCTCCGAGAGGCACTGCAAATTGTACTGCCGGGAATGCCTGGTATTTGCAACTGATCGATTTGGTGTTTGGAGCCACACTAAATTTGCAAACTTGAGTTGTCTAACCAAGGCAGCAACGAGACACCAAAGCACGGCTGGGCACTTGGAAGCACTGGTGCTTTTGAAAACCTTTGGGGACACCCGAGTGGATCTACAGCTCAACGAACAAGTGCCCAGGGAAACGGAGCTCCACAACGAAAGGGTGAACAAAAATAGGGAATTATTGAAAGACTGATTGATTGTGTCCTGTTTTTGGGTAAACAGGAACTTTCATTTAGGGGACACGATGAAAGCGCCGAGTCCAGAAACAGAGGAAACTACGTGGAGCTTCTTTCTTTTCGTGCTGAGAACAACACAGATTTGCATTACCACCTGTACACAAACAACATGTTTACTGGGACGTCAGGCAAAATACAAAACGACCTGATTTATGCTATTGCTGAAGTGATGGGAGAAGAGATCAAAATGAAGATTAAAAAAGCACCCTTTGTCGCTGTTATGGTGGACGAGACGTCAGATGTGGGTAATGTAGCACAGCTGGCACTTGTCCTGCGTTATGTGACAGACACAGGTGTCAAGGAGCGGTTTGTCAGATAATCTGATTCATTAAGTTAACTGTAAATGCTGATGTATTGATTATAAATGCTTCGGAAATATTAATATAACTCTGTTGTACTTGACTATGTTAAGGTGATGCAACGCCCGGTTATACTGCGTTTCTGTCTAAATGTATAGTTTCTAGAGCCATGGCGTCATAATGATGGTATTAAGAGGTGGAATAATTCAGGTAGGACTGTGTAGGACATCACTGAAGGCCTAGGTGTGAAATGCACGGCCCGCCACTGCGTTTTTCCAATGCCAGATTCAAAATTGCCGACTTCCTGTACGTTTTTTCATAACCCTCCAAGAGGCTTTTTGTTTCGTCCCCGCACCCTAGATGTATGTAGCAAATTTCGTCCAAGAAGAGTTCCGGAACCAATTAAACATCGCAATTTTCACCAGTTCTGACGCGCTTGCAAAATTTGGTGGGTTTTCACATATGTTGCGGGGGTCAAATTAACATTCAAAGAGGTCAAATAAAAATCATAATATTAATAATCCTTTCAATATCAATTATGCTTCGAGTAGAGCGGGCTACCCTACTGTCATGATTTCGGCCCCTTTTTTGTTTTCCCTGTTTTGTGTATGTTTGGCAGGGTTGTCACACGCTTCGCTTGTGATTACAATAGGCTCTTCGCCGACCTCTGGTCTCAGACCCCAATGACTTGTCAGAAGACCTGACAGAGTGCAGCCCGGCCTCCTCAGGATGCGCTGTACCTCCGGACCGCTCAGTGGACCGTGTGGAGGGGCTGGGGTGTGCAGCAGAACATGGACATGCTGCTGAAGGGAACATTCCTCCTCCATAACCTGCTGACGGGCTGATCCGCCTTCCAGAACATTCCCACAGCAGGAAGCAATGATGCAGTTGCCCCCGCTCACAGAGAAAATATGACTCATAGTTTACTCCTGCTGCTGAGGAAGCGCCATGGCAAAACAGCATTATGAAAAGGGTCGACAGATCATTGCCTTAATGTTAGTAATCAACTGTTCACCTTATTCATTTCCTATTAACTCAAATCCAACGCCTTTTTACAGAAAATCGATACTGATTTCCTTTTTCCATCTCATGTTTAGATCTAATGATCTCATTAAATCAATATTCAAATGATTTATGTTGTTTTCAATTGACAATACAGCTTGATGGAGTGAAATATCAGAATCAGGCGGTTGTCTTTTAGGCTCAAAAAGAGGCAGGTATGTGAAATAGAACATTTTTAAAACATCTAAAATCTGGACACAAAGAACTCCAAGGATTGAGTGGCTGAGCTGGGGTGTTATGGGGAGGCTGGTCACAGAATGAGATAAACTGGGAGACTTGTGTGTCTGACTCGCTGGATTTAGATACTGCCTGGGTCAATGGTGTCATATGGAGTACCAAATCATATCTTTTGAATAGGGGTCACTCATAATGGAGCAGTACCTCCATTTCTTTCCATCTTCATCTTTGTGTATTACTCTGAACTTGTACTAAAGGATCACCAGTGAAGTCCATACCAATATATTTATCTATGTACTGGGACAGACTGGGACTGAAAGACAGACCTGGACTCTGATCCAGCGAAGCCCACAGGAGTTGGTGTCCAGCAGGGATGTAGTGCTCTCTGTTTAAGGAGCGGGACAGACCTATATTTGTGCATGCATGCAGGCGCACTGTTATGACTGCTTTCCAAATGTTCTGCTGCCCGCTTGCTCACCTCCACCCGACGCTCTGATCACATCACCCCTATCCTCCACGACCTCCATTGGCTCCCCATCAAACACCGGATTGACTTCAAAATATTACTTCTCACCTACAAAGTGTGGAATAAATCAATATATTGAAGTGGAACTTAAAATGCAATAATTCACTGTTTCATGACGGACCAAAGCTCGAACTTCCGGTAGTACCGAAAGTTATTGTTTTTAGCCTCAAGTAGCATATAGCTAAAGGAAGATCAAGTGGGTGAGTATAATAACAATGATACGTGGATATACATACTACCACTCTTTGACACTACATCATCATGTAATTATGTGTTTAATTATGTAACAATCCCAATGAATGTCAGATTAATTACGTGAATGAAAGTAATATGAGATCATTATTACGAAAGAAGATGACGTAGCCAAATACGTCATGGATCCTCCTCCGTTTGCATCAGCCCATAGAAGAGACGGATATATGCCCATGCTGCTAACCAATGAGTGACAACGAGACTGGAGGAACCTTAGAGTAGAAAACAATTTGAAAAGTTTTAGATCATCACTTCTTCCTAAGATGGTCTGGAGGCGGGATTCGGGCAGGCGGCCCGGGGACAAGACAGAAGACGAGGAGGGTGTCTCGGGCGGCAGGCAAGGTAGAGCATGAGACAGAGCACGGACAGGCCTTGTGGCAAGGGAACTTGGCCTGGAAGGCGGCGAGACAGCTCCGGAGGGCGGCCTGGAAGGCGGCGAGACAGCTCCGGAGGGCGGCCTGGAAGGCGGCGAGACAGCTCCGGAGGGCGGCGAGACAGCGCCGGAGGACGGCGAAATGGCTCCGGAGGACGGCCTGGAGGATGACGAGAGAGCTCCGGGGGACGGCCTGGAAGGTGGCGAGACGCCTCTGGAGGACGGGCTGTAGGACGGACTGGAGGACGACGAGACGCCTCTGGACGACGGGCTGTAGGACGGGCTGGATGACGGCGAGACGCCTCTGGACAACGGACTGGAGGACGGCGGGCTGGAGGCCGGCGAGACCGCTCCGGAGGAAAGTAAGGAGCACCTGGAGCAGGAGGCGGCAGGGCCACCGAGGAGACAGGAGCACCAGTCGGAGGGACCCCCGACGGGACATGAGCTGTTGTCGGCGGGACCCCAGTTGGTACTGGCATCTGCGGGACCCCCAAAGAGGCAGGAGATGGCTTTGGCGGTAACCCGGGTGGTACTGGCGTCGGGACATGAGCTTAAGTCGGCGGGGCCCCCGACTGGACAGGGACATGGATTGGTGGGACCACCAACGGAACAGGTGTCGGACGGACCACCGACTTGACGGGGTGAGGAGTTGGCGGGACCCCCATCGGAACAGGTGCAGATGTTGGCGGGACCCCCATTGGTACAGGTGACGGCAGGAACCCCAACGGAGCAGGTGCAGGTGTTGGCGGGACCCCCATCAGAACAGGTGACGGCGGGACCACCAACAGCGCAGGATCAGGTGAGACTGGAGGCGACTGGAAAGGCGAGACTGGAGTCGACTTGACATGCAAGGCTGGTGTCGAGGCTGGGGTTGACTGGACAGGCGAGGCTGGAGTCGACTGGATAGGCGAGGCTGGAGTTGAGGCCGGAGTCAAAGCCGGAGTCAAGGCCGGAGTCAAGGCCGGAGTCAAGGCCGGAGTCAAGGCCGGAGTCAAGGCCGGAGTCGGCCGGAGTCGGCCGGAGTCGGCTGGGCCGCCGACAGGACAGAAGGGGCTGGAGTCGGCCGGACTGCAGCTGGGAGCATGGCGGCCAGGGCTTGGCCTGGAAACATGGCTGCTAGGGCCGGAACTGCAGCCGGGTAGGCGGCTGCTAGGGCCAAAACTTGAGCCGGAAGCGTGGCTGCAGAAGGCTTGGCTACAGGATGCTTTGCTGTAGGAGGCTTGGCTGCAGGAGGTTTGGCAGCAGGAGGATCGGAAGCAGGAGCATGGGCTGGTAGCCGGACCCTGCACCCCTTAGCAGACTGCTGTAGGCCCCGTGGACCTCCAAAGGCCAGGTGGGATGCCAAGAAGGGATTGGTGGCTGCTGTAACACGAGGTTTAAGGAAAGGTTGCAGGCTTTCTGGGGAATTGACAAATGTCCTCAAATAGTCCGGCAGTGAGCTCTCCAACCATGGCTTATCTGCCAATTCCCGGCGTGCACGAAGAAGCTGCATCCTGAGCCTCTTTAGAACCTGCTCTCCTCCACTCTCCATAAATACATAAAATGTGGTATGAATACTCCACAATAGAATCCTCAAAATGTACTACTGGATCCATATTTAGGTTTGGTCGTTCTGTCACGGTTGGGGAAACTGGACCCGAGTGCAGTAAATCAAGGGGAAGCAGGTAAAGGTCAAAAACAAAAGCGAGCTTTATTCAAAAGCTGTTGACGAAAACACGAAGCATGGGGAACAAAGGACATGAAAAACACTTAGCTTCAGACATGAAGGGCGACAGGAACAGGCAGGTAACATGAACAAGATCAGGGAAGAAATGACGACGACAAAAGGGAAACAGGGACTAAATACACATGGGTAATCACAAGACAAGAGACAGCTGGGAAGGGCAGGAGAAACACAGGGGCAACAGGTGAACACAATGACACAATCAGGCGCAGGAGGGAAACGCAGACAGGAAGTGAAGCTTAACATGACACAAGTGGGGAAAACATTTCAAAATAAAACACACAACACAAAAACATGACAGATACGAAACACGGATCATGACATAAAAGGTTAGCAGCCAGCACCATATTATTGTCATGGACAATCCCTACAATCTTGGAAGGAAGGAGTTCAAACTTTTCTAAAGCCTCCTCAATCCACTCTGCGATGTTGGCGCCAGTGTGCCGTTCCTCAAGTGGCATTGTTGTCAGGCAGAAGTTTTTGAACACCCAATCATCACTTAAATAATGGCAAGTGATGCCCAGGTACAGTGGGGTAAAAAAGTATTTAGTCAGCCACCAATTGTGCAAGTTCTCCCATTTAAAAGATGAGAGAGACTTGTAATTTTCATCATAGGTATACCTCAACTATGAGAGGATTTTTAATGAATTTATTGGTAAATTCCTTGGTAAAATAAGTATTTGGTCACCTACAAACAAGCAAGATTTCTGGCTCTCACAGACCTGTAACTTCTTCTTTAAGAGGCTCCTCTGTTCTCCACTCGTTACCTGTATTAATGGCACCTTTTTGAACTCGTTATCAGTATAAAAGACACCTGTCCACAACCTCAAACAGTCATACTCCAAACTCCACTATGGCCAAGACCAAAGAGCTGTCAAAGGAGACCAGAGACTAAATTGTAGACCTGCACCAGGCTGGGAAAACTGAATCTGCAATAGGTAAGCAGCTTGGTGTGAAGAAATCAACTGTGGGAGCAATTATTAGAAAATGGAAGACATACAAGACCACTGCTAATCTCCCTCGATCTGGGGCTCCACGCAAGATCTCACCCCGTGGGGTCAAAATGATCACAAGAACGGTGAACAAAAATCCCAGAACCACACGGGGGGACATAGTGAATGACCTGCAGAGAGCTGGGACCAAAGTAACAGAGGCTACCATCAGTAACACACTACGCCGCCAGGGACTTAAATCCTGCAGTTCCAGACGTGTCCCCCTGCTTAAGCCAGTACATGTCCAGGCCCGTCTGAAGTTTGCTAGAGGGCATTTGGATGATCCAGAAGAGGATTGGGAGAATGTCATATGGTCAGATGAAACCAAAATAGAACTTTTTGGTGGAAACTCAACTCGTCGTGTTTGGAGGAGAAAGAATGCAGAGTTGCATCCAAAGAACACCATACCTACTGTGAAGCATGGGGGTGGAAACATCATGCTTTGGGGCTGTTTTTCTGCAAAGGGACCAGGACGACTGATCCGTGTAAAGGAAAGAATGGGCCATGTATCGTGAGATTTTGAGTGAAAACCTCCTTCCATCAGCAAGGGCACTGAAGATGAAGCGTGGCTGGGTCTTTCAGCATGACAATGATCCCAAACACACCGCCAGGGCAACGAAGGAGTGGCTTCGTAAGAAGCATTTCAAGGTCCTGGAGTGGCCTAGTCAGTCTCCAGATCTCAACCCCATAGAAAATCTTTGGAGGGAGTTGAAAGTCCGTGTTGCCCAGCGACAGCCCCAAAACATCACTGCTTTAGAGGAGATCTGCATGGAGGAATGGGCCAAAATACCAGCAACAGTGTGTGGAAACCTTGTGAAGACTTACAGAAAACGTTTGACCTCTGTCATTGCCAACAAAGGGTATATAACAAAGTATTGAGATGAACTTTTGTTATTGACCAAATACTTATTTTCCACAATCATTTGAAATAAATTCTTTAAAAATCCTACAATGTGATTTCCTGGATTTCTTTTTCTCATTCTGTCTCTCATAGTTGAGGTATACCTATGATAAAAATGACAGGCCTCTCTCATCTTTTTAAATGGGAGAACTTGCACAATTGGTGGCTGACTAAATACTTTTTTGCCCCACTGTATGCTTCTGTGGCAATACTGGTCCAGGCATCGGTAGTCAGGGCGATCTTGCCGCTTGCTGATTTGAGAGCATCTTTAACATGATTGAGAATTGCTTCATACTTTCCCTCCATGAGCTTGGTAAAATGTGTCTTGAAGGTAACGTGTAGTCAGGATTGAAAGTGTGGATCATTTGCTTGAAACCCTCGCATTCCACCATTGACATTGGCCTCATGTCGTAGACCAGCATGTTTAGAATGCTCTCAGTGAGGAGTCTGGCCATTTGAGGTGTGCAGACGCCTCTCTTTGAGGCTTTGAACTTCTAAAATGGCAAAATGAAATAGAAAACTATTAGGCATAGTTACCACAAACTGTAGACTTAAATTAATCAATTTTATTGATTTTATCTGACAAATGAATGATTTACAATTAGTTATGTATACACTTATTTATCTACAGTATTTATCTATCTTCCTATCTATTTAGCATACGTGCAGTCATGCAGAGCTAGGTAAAGTTAGGTAGGCGAGGTGACCGTGTGAATTTACAATGTTAACATGAGGGACACCTAGACTGTAATTCAATGTTCTTATGCAATTGGGTTAACACATTATCTTTCACGAGAGGGCCTACAAGTAACTAATGTCACTCTGGACTAGAGGACGCGTTTTCCGAAAGGTAAACAAAAACCGGCTAACTTACCCATCCGGAATTTTGGGCGCTAGACGTCCTGGGTGTTTGCGCTTAAGATGCTCATACATCGCCGTTGTACTGCCATGGTAGGCCAGCTCTGCTTTGCAGACAGTACACTTGACTTGTTTATTAGCTTTATTTTCCTCAGTTGTCCACAGCTACTTTACATATTACAGTTTCTTTCCATCGCTCAAACACTAAAATTACACATAAAACATAATTATTTAAAGTACACTCAAAGAGCAAAACCTCAGCTCAAGTCTCCAAAACTCTAAACATATTTTTCAGCTTTGCACTAAATTTTCAGTTCATCTATGCACTTTTTGAAAAACACTCAGGAAAACACAGAAATCTGACAGATTCACTTGTTTGTCATTTTCAAAACACTGCCATTAAAAATGCTACACACATGAGCCAATTAACAAATACACGCGCCAAATGATCATAAACACGGAACTGCTTTATTATTGACACAATAATCAGGATGTAAGCACTAGAAAAAGACTACACGTAATAACCTTTTACAACGACAATGGATATACAGTATGGACATAGCAGCGAGAGGAAGAGCTAGAGGGAGATCTAGTGATGGAGGAGTTGTTTTCAGCATGGAGCTGCATGAACGTCAGCCCTGTGTTCATGCCGCTTCTACAGGCAGTGGGAGAGAGGTGAGATATCCTCTGTGAGGGTGATGAGATGCTGGGGCCACACGCAGCTAGGCCACAAATCAAAATAAATCTTTATATTTGTAGCTCAAAGTTACTTTTCATTGTACTGTACTTGATAGAAAGCTTATTTTTGTTCACACAACTCTCCCTGTGCATGCATGGTGGTACGTTTTGTTCCAACAGTATATCGGTGTTTCTGCACATATTTCTCGAGTGCAGAATCTTCTAACAAAGATTTTCAGAACAAAACTCAAATGAAAATGCTTTTTTTTAAAGTATATTTTGACCAGATGGCCTTTATTAGAGGTGTTGGAGGAAAAGGGGGAGATGTAAGGGAGGTCATTGCCAGAATTTTCCAGTCAGATCGGGACTCGAACTAGCCTACTAGGCTGAAGTTTCCTTTATCCAGGCTACCAGCGCTAACGTCTAAGCTACCTGCCAGCCAGATGAAAGAGCTTCAGATTGAGAACAACAGTGTGTAGTTGGTGTGAAACAGATGTAGCTTCTTCCCTCCATGTCTGCAGCCTAAGTATTTCTATTTCCTCAATTTTTTCGAAAAATGTTTTTAGATTTTTTCCTTAATGTTTTCTTTCCCATCTACTGCCTTTGATATTGAGCACATTTTTGTTCACAAAACTGTAACTGTAGGTGCTGTGCATGCATGTTGCGCTCATTAGTTGTTTATAAAAATAAATGAGGTTTGTTTCGATAGAATATATGTGTGTCTGCACATATTTCTTTGGTGCAGAATACTCCCCATACAGAAAAAGCCAATAAAGATGAGTGTGTTTTAGATTGGTCACATCTGTGTGTATTTGGTTGGACAAAGTGGTGTTTTACTATAAATGAAGTTTGGGCCATTTGGTGCAAAAGCTAGGTTTTGGTAAGTGTTGATGTAGTTTTGGGTGCAGTGATTCATTTTGCAAGATATATGAGATGTTTTGCACTTTGAGTGTGTGGTTTTGTGAATTGTGTTTAGTGTTTTGAGAAAATGAGCCCTGCTTTCAAAACAAGTGTTTTAGCAATTGAAAAAAAACTATACAAAGCTCCTTAACTCCAAGAAATCCCTTCAGCATGTGAAGGCAGAAGAATGATAAAGCTGCTGCATACCTTCATTAGATCTGCTGCTTCAGTGTAACCACAGGAGATGTCTGTTTACCAGGACACTAGCGTCATTCAGACTTAATTCAGTTCCTTTGCACTCAGCGATCCGCAGAAGGCTGCCTCTTAATTCATTGCAATATAGATCCATAAATCTAGAGAAGGCTGTTCAATAATTGTTGCTACATTGCACAACAAGGGCATCTATAATGAGGAGTTCGTTCTGACCACCTTGTGTTTATGCGCCTTCAATAGTCAAACATTTCCGTTAGATTTTGATAAGCCCTCCAGCATGTTCAACATCTTCTTCTGAGCATCAGGAAATGTATTGTTTAAAATGTTTTGTAAGTCATGTATAACATGTGTTAGGGAAGGACTGCTCCTAGTACTAGGATGGGTTAAATGCAGAGGACCAATTTCACTATGTGTGCTCTGCTGTGTGCATGTATGTGACAATAAAGAGGGTTTCATCCTCCGATTCTACGAGTAAAGAGAGTGTGTGTCAGTGAGTACGAAGCCAGCAGTGATGTCATCACTGTGGACGTAGCCGTTCAGTGTGTGTACAGTTAAGGATCTTTGTTTGTGAAGTCCCAAGAGCCATGTTCCAGATCTTTTAATGTACTAATATCATCCGTACTATATCATTCGTCCCCCTAACCATAGACTGAAAAAAGACAACAAATAATTGAGTTTATAAATGATTCTTCTACCCACTGCGCAACAGTTTAAGGATGGACCACAAATAGAACATTGCAGAGTTGTATAAATATAAAGGTTGCATAAGGAATCCCTTTACCCAGATCCCGGAAAGGGATGGATACACTGTATAATTACAACATGTTTTCATACTATCTGGCTCCTACTGAAAAGCAAAAAACATTTAACCTAAAGTGAAACAACAGCTGGTTCTTTTTGTGATTTTGATTCAGTTTCTCTGTCTGCCACTCCATCGGTCCTCTCATCCGCGCTCTCTCTGCCTCATGACCACATTCAGCCCCGGGCTCTCAATTAAATCTTCATATTAGCGAGACTTCTTGCTGCCGCTGCTGTAATGACTGCAGGAGTGTGGCGTATCTATTCATTTGCTTTCAGGTCGATTCTCCATGCTTTAGTCATTTTCCCCTCCATATGTTCCATGCAGGATTTATTACCATCTATCTGCAGTACTACTGTATCTGTGACACAGCTAGGGGGCTCATTTACACTGTAAGAGCTGCCGCTGTGTGAGTTAATCTTCTCACATGTAAAGGCTTAATGCACATTGATCTGCAGATGAACCCAGATCAGAGGAGATTAGATGGCTTGTTCACCAAACGTATCCCTCCACCCTGCCACTAGCTTTATATATTGCTCTGAAACTCAAGGTGAAAGCAAACACAAGTCTTGTCTTGCTGCAGAACTTGTGTCTCCAAAAACACACCAAACTGCTGTACAGAATAATCAACTGTTCCATAAAATAAAAGGAAGTAGTGGGAACCTTGTTTCTGTAACCCAGATTTGGCAGTTCTTTAGTGAAGAGACATACCCTTTGTGGACAATGTTCATTTATTTTTAAATTGTTATTGTATGATGTAAAATCATGTAAGGACTATAAAAAGAATGCTGATGTTTGCCAAGGCTCAATTATAGGTGCTACACTTGTTACAGTTTTTTTCAATTGCTAAAACACTTGTTTTGAAAGCAGGGCTAATTTTCTCAAAACACTAAACACAATTCATAAAACCACACACTCAAAGTGCAAAACATCTCCTATATCTTGCAAAATGAATCACTGCACCCAAAACTACATCAACACTTATCAAAACCAAGATTTTGCACCAAATGGCACACACTTCATTTATAGTAAAGACACTTTGTCCAACCAACTAAACACAGATGTGACCAATCTAAAGCACACTCATCTTTATGGGCTTTGTCTGTATGGGGAGTATTTTTCTACACAACTAATGAGTGCAAAATGCATGCACAGCACATACAGTTACAAAAATGTGCTCAACATCAAAGACTGGAAATGGAAAAGAAAACTTTGAGATTCTGGCAATGACTTCCCTTCCGTCTCCCGCTTTTCCTCTAACATATAAAGGCCATCTGGCCAAAAGATACCTTTAGAAAAAGCATTTTCATTTGAGTTTTGTTCTGAAAATCTTTGTTAGAAGATTCTGCACTCGAGAAATATGTGCAGAAACACCGATATACTGTTGGAACAAAACGTACCACCATGCATGCACAGGGAGAGTTGTGTGAACAAAAATAAGCTTTCTATCAAGTACAGTACAATGAAAAGTAACTTTGAGCTACAAATATAAAGATTTATTTTGATTTGTGGCCTAGCTGCGTGTGGCCCCAGCATCTCATCACCCTCACAGAGGATATCTCACCTCTCTCCCACTGCCTGTAGAAGCGGCACGAACACAGGGCTGACGTTCATGCAGCTCCATGCTGAAAACAACTCCTCCATCACTAGATCTCCCTCTAGCTCTTCCTCTCGCTGCTATGTCCATACTGTATATCCATTGTCGTTGTAAAAGGTTATTACGTGTAGTCTTTTTCTAGAGTTTACATCCTGATTATTGTGTCAATAATAAAGCAGTTCCGTGTTTATGATCATTTGGCGCGTGTATTTGTTAACTGGTTCACAACAAGTGAATCTGTCAGATTTCTGTGTCTTTCTGAGAGAACTGTGTGCAGTGTTTTGCAAAAAGTGTATAGATGAACTGAAAATGGAGTGAAAAGCTGAGAATGTGTTTACAGTTTTGGAGACTTGAGCTGAGGTTTTGCTGTTTGAGTGTACTTTAAATAATTAGATTTTACGTGTAATTTTAGTGTGTGAGCGATGGAAAAAAAAAAAGTAAAGTAATACGTGCTTCCACTTGGAAACGTCATTAGGAGAAGTTTCCTTAGTTATGCTGATGACACTGCTCTACATTTCCATTAACCTCAGCCATGTTTGTGTTGGGGCCAGTTATGTCGGGGTTCAAAGACTCCATCAAGAAAAACTGGGCAGTCCCATATCTGCACTGCCTTCTGCAGCTCCACTTGTTCCCACCATGTCTGTGAGGATGCAGGCAGCAGGGTTGCTGAGAACAATGTCCAAGCTGAGCTCGAGATTTCACACCCTTACAGTAAGTAAGATATTGTCCCGTCTTGAGCCACCTAACATGACGCTGCGGTCGGGGGAAATGGACCTTCTAACAGCTGTCCAGCTTGTCAACCGACTGTGATGAGGCCCTGCACTCCGGAACGCTATAAGGGGATGAATGTAAAAGAAGAACGGAAAGCAAAGAAACGTTGTGTGTGTGTGTGTGTGTGTGTGTGTGTGTGTGTGTGTGTGTGTGTGTGTGTGTGTGTGTGTGTGTGAGGGTCTGTTGGTCAGTCCTGAGAGACAGAAGAGGAGAAGCGTTCTTTGCATGTAAACAAGGGTGAGAGCCTTAAAGGGAAAATCCCCCCGTAACACCCTGCAGTGGTCCAGTTAGCCTCATTGTTTATGCCCTGGGGGTCTGCTGAATGTAATAACTGCCAAACTCTGTCTGCAACTTTATTGTTTCTAGTTGAGTGATTTTCCAGACGTTCATATGTTTCATACAGAGAGAAGGGGGGTGTACTTATGATTAATCAGCATAATCATACACTGATGTGCCCGCAGCACACATTATTTTTACCTTGGGCCCACCCTCGAAAACGAAATGCCCGCCTGTGGATTTATTCTGGTTCTGTTACATACGATTCGGAACTTAGCTTCGGACCAAATGGCATTTTATCTACTGAAGAAAAAAACAAGAGAATGGCGGTTTCTTTCTTATGCAAGCAGAGACAGTAATGCTTTTATAACCTGTAAAATGTATACATTTTGTACTTTCTGGTTTCCCTAAAAATAATAAACCTCCAATACAACTAGTCCGAAACAGCAGCGCAGGTATCAGAAGCAGAGCACACACACCTCCATGTTTACCACTCTGCACTGAGAGCTTCAGAACTGGTTATAAATAAAAGACTTGGTGAAAGCTTTTTATCAGATTAGATTTGAACCTGTAGGCCTCTAGAACCCTTGGGTCTTTGGGTACTGGCCTTTTCATTAACTTATTATGATGCCCACAACTATCAGAGAGCCTGGGGGAGGCAGACAGTGTTCACATTACAGTTTTTCACAGTTGCTAACACAGTAAAATGACACGCATAGCACAATTATTTAAACGGACACACAGAGAGCAAAACCTCTTCTCAAGTCTCCAAAACTCTAAACACATTTTCTGCTTTACACACATTTTGCAATTCAAAATGGCACTTTTTAAATGCACTGAACACGGTTCTCTGCAAAAGACACAACAATCTGACATACAGTCACACGTTTGCCATATCAAAACACTGCCATTCAAAATAACACTTCATGAGCTAATTGGCCAAAATATGTGCCAGCTGGCCAAACGCCTCAATGCTTAATTGTTAGCACTTCAATCAGGAAGTAGGCCTAAGCACTATAAAAGCACCACAGGTGAGCATCTGTTTTTTACACAATGGAAAACGTTGCAGAGAGAGGAAGAGGAAGGGTGAGAATGAGAGGAGGAGGAAGAGTGAGAGGTAGGGGTAGAGCTGGGAGAGGAGTTCATGGCCAAAGACAACTTTCAAATGAAATCAGAGCAACCTGAGTTGATCATGTCATCAACCATGGGGTGACAGTGTGAGAGGCTGGACAGAGTGCAGCCCAACTTGAGCCAATTTACTGTCGCCTCTGTCATCCGGACATTTAGACTGGAGCACAGGTATGTAACCAAAATGTCTTTCACTCTTTGTAGTACACGCCATTTCATAGTGTATCAGTTGGGTGACACCTGTTTACTTCATGAATGGCTGATGTCATACACTTACTGTACACGTTTCCTGTATCATTTACTCTACTGTGGGGGAAATATCTTTAGGCTGCAGTGCCCTATGTTTTTGGTTTTTGGTTTTTCTAAAGGACTGAGAGATGCAACCATGGTGGAGGAAGGGGCCTAATGTTCACCGGGGTACAGGAAGCTGCCATTGTAAACTTGGTTTTGGAAAGTAATGAAATCAGATTACTGTAAGAACATACGTGCAACATGGTTTCCCAGTGTACTGGATAACAGCATATTGACTGATTTTTGTTCTTTGTTTCTAGGGAGTTCTGGAAATGGAGGCTCATGCAATCCCGCACAAGTTCATCTTTGTAGATGAGGCTGGGTTCAACTTAGCAAAGACCAGAAGAAGGGGAAGGAACGTTATTGGCCACAGAGCCATTATAGATGTTCCTGGCCAACGTGGTGGGAACATCAGAACGTGCGCTGCCATCTCCAATACGCATGGTGTCCTCCACCGTTATGCTGTCCTCGTGCTGCGTTCTCTAGCTTGCAGAACTAGACAGCTAGCTAACAATTTGTCGTCTATTAAATAAAGTTGATGAACTCAAGCGAGGCAAGAAGTGTTGGTTTTTCTTCCGTTTACTTTGTTCACCAAGCAAGTATTTATACAGGACATTCGTTTTTGTAAAACTGAAAACAAACAGAAACAAAGGATACATAAATCTCACGAAGATAATATTACAGTACATAGCAGGTAGCATGATACCACGAGAGCTAGCATGGCTAAGTCACAAATTATCCTAGAGATGTAGAGACACAAATTCAACATACACTCTTAATTATCTACATGGCATTGAATGTGGTAACAAAGAATAGGCACTTACAGACTAATAATGTCCAAAGCTTGCGCGTTAAAGGTAAGTCTTTAAAGAGGAATCCGGCAGAAACTGTATCCGTATGTTCTCCTAACTCAAGTCAACTCGACAATGAAAAAGAACTAAACCTGCGCGACTTTGTAAATAGTATTGTCCGCTAGGTGGCAGTATTTCCCCACATATAATACGCAAGCTACCAAATGCTTAAGGAGGGCAGAACAACGTCATGCCAACCTTGGACCATACAACACAGCCCATTGTCTCACATTTCTGGACAGACTCCACAATATTCTCATACCACCAGAGCGTATGAATGATGCAGATCATCGAAGAAACAGGTATGTTATAGTATGGGACAACGTGAGCTTTCATCGTGCAGCCCCAGTCCAAACCTGGTTTGCTGACCACCCACCATTTGTCGTGCAATACCCCCCACCATACTCACCATTTTTGAACCCCATAGAAGAGTTCTTTTCAGCATGGCGGTGGAAGGTTTACGACCGGCAGCCCTTTGTGGCATGCCTCTTTTGCACGCTATGGAAGAGACACGTGATGAAATTGATGTGGGTGTGATTCAGGGATGGATAAGGCACTCAAGGCGCTTCTTCTCTCGATGTCTGGCAAGGGAAGATATTGCCTGTGATGTGGACGAGGCGTTGTGGCCAGATCCAGCTATGCGGCAAGATTTCTCCAATCAGGAATGAGATAGAGTCATGACACTCCTACTGCACATGCACAGTAGGCCCCTCCTCCTTTCTGGAGGGTAACAGCCACATGTCATCGTTCATTCTGGGAGAACTGAAATTCAAGGTAAAAAAGAAACTTGTTTTACGACCAGATTTTTTGTCATACTGTCTAAACTGTTTAAGTATAGATCTTTTTAGTGATATAGTTTTAATGTGCAGTGTCTTAGCTCTTAATAGACTTAGCTACCATGTGTTCATGTGTTAAAGCTAATGTGTTAGGCTAGCATCACTAGTTTTAAGAGGGCTGCCAGGGGGGGACAGTTGCAACGTCCCCACATGGTGTTGCAACTGTCCCTCATGACAACAATAATGACAATTAAATAAAATAAATATAAAAGGCAATTCAGTGGTTTGATAAAGAACATATTTCAATAGCCAGGTGTCGGCTCTTTGTATTTCAGCAAATTGCTTTCTAAAATCAGACAAAACTGCAGTGTATCCTACATTTTCTGTTCTGTTTTTTCAGCATGCCACAAGACAGGAAAGGACAACAGATAGGGGTGTCCCTCTACCTATTCTGTCCTTAGCTGCTGATGTAGTGGGCAATGAAAGCAGGACAGTGAGGTCCGTGGCAAAACAGTATTCAATTTGCCACACAACCCTCTACCGCTTTATTATAAAGAGAGAGATGCTAGGTCGTGGAGAGGAGATGAGTACAGGTTACTGGACTCCCAGGAGGGTCTTCTCAGCCCAGCAGGAAGATAGCCTGGCAGAATAGCTATAAAGAGCAGCTGATCTGTTCTATGGTCTCAGCACCAAAGAGGAAGGTATTAAAGCAGAGTGTAAGCCTAAAGGGAGGGCTGGTAGGGAGAATTATATAAGAATATGAGACCGTGAAATTATAAGATAAGAGAAATTAACAGAATCAATTGAACTCTACCTTTCTACCTCTATTTTCATTGACCAACCATTTCGCAGGTTCGTTTCCACCACCACACGAGGGCCTCACTGGATGCCAAAGTTCTCTTGATCCTTGATAATCATTCCTTGCGTCTTTCTGTAAGCGGAATAGACTTCTGCAGAGAAAATGGGATTGTCCTGCTATCTCCCCCCCCCCCCTCCATTGCTCCCACAAATCACAGCCACAGGATCGCACCGTTTATGGCCCCCTAAAACGTCATGTAAACACATTTTGCCATACCTGGATGAGAAGCCACCCGGGCCTGACGATGTCCATCTACGACATTCCTGGAATTGTTAGGTTGGCCCTACCAATTGCTGGAACACCAGTCAATGTGCAGAATGGCTTTAGCAGCACTAGAATTTGGCCTTATAACCGGGATAAATTCAAAGACAGTGACTTTGCACCATCTTTGGTGACAGACCGGCCTCCACCACCAGTTCTTCCAGAGCAAGCTGGGACATCTGCTCCTTTGGCACAATGGTGTTGAATGCTGAACTGTAGTCAATGAACAGCATTCTCACATAAGTGTTCCTCCGGTCGAGGTGGGAGAGGGCAGTATGGAGGGTGAGGGAGATGGCATCATCCGTGGATCGGTTTCCCTGTAGGCAAACTGCAGGGGGTTCAGTGAGTCAGGGAGGGAGGAGGTGATAAAAGGTTTGACTAACCGCTCAAAGCACTTCATGATGATGGAGGTGAGTGCAACTGGGCGGTAGTCATTGAGGCAGATGGGTTTTGTCTTTTTGGGGACAGGGACAATGATGGACTCTTTAAAACATGTGGGGACTACAGACTGGAGCAGTGACCTATTGAAAATGTCTGTGAACACATCTGCCAGCTGAACTGCACACACCTTGAGAGCACGGCCAGGGATGCCATCAGGTCCAGGAGCCCTGTGTGTGTTGATCCTTTTCAGAGATCTACACACATCTGCACTGGTTAGCCTAAAACCAGTGAGCAGGGATCCTGGGCCTTCTGTGCCTCCACAGCCGGGGCCTCTCAAAGCATGCATAAAATGTGTTCAGTTCATCTGGGAGAGATGCAGACACTTCCTCAGCACCACTCGTTGTCCTTTTGTAGTCTGTTATTGTTTTTAGTCCAGACCACATATTTCTGGCGTTGGAGCCCTTGTAGTTTGACTCCACCTTGTCCCTGTATTGTCTTTTCGCACTGCTCTCCGGAGTGCATACCTGGAATCCCTGTACTCATCCAAATCACCGCCGCTGTGCGCGATGGCCCGTGCTTTAAGTTTAGCTCGGACCTCGCCGTTTATCCAGGGCTTCTCATTTGGGAATGTCCGTACATTAATCCGCGGCACGACGTCATCGGTGCATTTGCCGATGTAGCAAATGACCGCGTCAGTGTGTGTGTTTATGTCGTCCTCCTCAAACACACACCACTCCGTGTTGCCAAAGCAGTGGCGGAGAGCAGAGTCAGACTGCTCCGACCAACGCTGCACTGTCCTCGTCACAGGTCGGTCCCTCTTCAGTCTCTTCAGTAAACGGGGAGCAGAATAAGAGCTATGTGGTCTGACTTGCCGAAGGGGGGGGCGGGGGAGGGCTTTATATCCATGCCGGAAAGGAGTGTAAACATGGTCCAGGGTATTTCCACCGCGTGTGGGGCAGCTGACGTGCTGATAGTATTTCGGCAGGACTTTCTTCATGTTGGCTCTGTTAAAATCCCCGGCCACAATAAATGCGGCCTCTGGCCGAGAAGTCTCTGTCCTGTAGATAATCCCATACAGCTCCTCCAGCGCTGTGTTGTTGTCAGCGTGCGGCGGAACATACACTGCTGTTAAAACAACCGAAGAAAGTGCATTCATGGACGGTCTGTTTTAACCACAGAGCCATAACCTATGTCCGATATTTACATAAAGAATAGTCCACCAGGCACCAACACAACAAACACGTCCGAGTTCAAGTTGTGTTTCCTGGTTCAGCTGAGCCCCTGTAGTAGCCTGGAGCTAAAGGAGCTAACAGGGTTAACGAACTTCTAGGAGAGAGACAGAAAGCTAAGAGCAGCAGTCACTGCAGAGACCTGTCACTCGAGGTAACTGTTAGGGAATGTTTTGCTTAGGTGTTTAACTTTTGACCTAGTTCATCATTGTGTCCTTCCCCTGTCTGTATTGCGATGGTATAGTTTTTCAGCCTTGAAGGTGCTGTTATCTTCATTGAGGAGGGGCCGCCTGGGCTTCCGATGCCTCGTTGTTCCCACAGTGGGTACAAGCTCATGCTGACCTAAGATTGGCTTTATTATTTAGGGACAGCTAGCGCCAGTTTATCTGGACACAGATGCTCCGGTAAACACCACATTTGTGACCTAAATGTAAGTTTTCGTTAGACATATTGTCTGCACTTGTTTAGTCTGGCGTTTGAAGAATGTTGATTACCCATTTGGAACTAGTTAAAACCTCTTCCTATTTTCAAGATCTTCCTTATTGGTTCGGCATCAAGTTCCTGCTCTCCCATGTCTCTCTGAGTTTTGTCTCCATTGCTTCAGAAGTTTCCATCACAGTGACCATGCCCTAATTTATGCAAGAACTTTAAGACTTAACATAAAAAAAGGGGTGTGTTATAAAAAAATTCACTCCCCAAACCATTTTCATGAAGGGGGAATATAACTATATCCAGAATATTATTTATTTTTTTGGATCCAGGCTACAAACATGTTTATTTCTGCTGTAAATGTGGGCATTTTAACATGGGGGTCTATGGAAATTGGTCCTTTCTGCATCCACACCCTATCGGCCAAGGTTTCAAGGTTTCAAGGTTTCAAGGTTTTATTTGTCATATGCACAGCAGATACAGCGTATATGTTGGCAATGAAAATCTTATGTCGCGTGCTCCTCCAACAACTCAACATACATGGTGCAAAAGATAAATAAAATAGTGAAAAAGAGAGAAGAATATTTACAGTATCAACAATACAGATTTGAGGATGTGAAATATATACATATGTGGAATACATTGAGAGTATTTAAATACTTTACACTGTTGAATGAGGAGGTATGGACAGATGCATATATTATGTATAGTAGATGTATATGGCAGATGTGTATAATATATATAGATATGTGTACTATAAACAGATATGTATGGCAGATGTGTATAATATATATATATATATATGTATGTGTGTACTATAAACAGTAGATGAACTGCAGTTTGTGGCACTTCTTTATGGGCTTCTCGTCTCGGCCCCGGAGTTTGCCGCATGGGTAAAACAAATCCCCATGGTCTCAAGGTTGCAATTAAGGGTGAATATAAAGCTAGGTATTAGTGTTTGGAAAGCAGCACTGGAATGGGTGGGGAACATAGATAATACAATACAGACTAACTAATGATATTGATGGTTTGTCATCAAATTACATTAATGTGTGTTAAATCACCATTCACATGAAGTGACACCATGGCTGTTGAGCTCCTGGCCTGCATTTATAGTATTATATAGTAGTGATGGCGAGATGAAGCCTTATGAAGCTTTGAAGCTTTCCAGCCAATTGGTTCGCGAAAGGGTTCATCTCATGAGGCTTCATTTGCACAAACCCCCCCGTTGGTCAAAGTTTGTAAAACAGGCAGATATGACATCTCCACAGTGTGATCTCTTTATACAGAGTTCCCAATGAGGGGAACTTTAACAATAAACCCTTAAAAATGAACATGAAATCCCATTTTCATGTAATCAATATAGTATATATTTCTGTTGAATGGTTGTGATTGAAAAGCCCCAGGAGGCTGGTAAACATTGCAAAGCCTACATGTTGAAATACTCTGAAAATTCTGTAATTTCTAGTTAATATACTTTGTTGATTCTCTGCCAATCAACACGTTCCTGCATTTCTATATCTCACTCGTCGTAACCTGTCTGTAGAGGGCTTCAATGGGGATGTGTCATTTGGTGCAAAACCTTTATTCAAAACCAGGAAAGATAAGCATGTTAGGAAATCAAACTAAGTTATGTGTTGTGCCTATCTAGTTCGCTGCGCTTCGCTGCGCTTCAGCTCAATAACTGTACACACCCCCCCCCCCCAGCCCGGCACAGTACATCAATATGAAAACAAACAATCTTCAGAGAGGTTTAAGTGAGGGTTTGAGTCTTCCTAATCGCATCGGCGCACTTGGGCCGGGTACAGGAGGGGGAATATGAGTGTTATAAAACTGTAGTGTCAGTGGTTCAATCGATCTGAAGCACTATCTGAAGCAGTCATGTGGTATTGACGGGCAGCGAGGCTTCGTTTGTCATCGATGACGTCACTGGCCTCAAACGATACGAGCCTCGATAGGCGCTTCACAAAAAAACTTCCCGCATTACTCGACACACGCTCCGAAGCCTCTACGCAGTACGTAACATCACTATTATATAGAACTAGGTGTTTTTTGGTGAAATTCCCTAGAAAATCAATTAAACTAAAGCACTAATGGCCAATGTTATTATATTTTAAAACAATTAATACTTACAGGTCAAGTAGATGGCACACTCTGACTCCCTGCAGCCAATCAATGATCATTAACATCTAGAGAGGAGGTGCTGCCCTGATTAGCCGGATCATGTTTTAAAGTTGATTAAAGTGATTATATTTACTTTTGCAACGTGATAATTGATTGCAAATTCTATTGCGGTGCTCCTAATAAGTTGAACAAGACATTAATTAAGTCTCTCTCTGTTCACGTACCTTCTCCTTGTGCTGCTGAAGTGTTCTAGATAATGTGAAGACATTCAATCTAGACTTATGTCAGTGCTAGAATTGTAGCCTGATGTTAATAGTCCAATCTTGTAAGCAGGAGTGACTTAAACTGACATGCAAGATTACCATTTATATATATACCCCACATGTATATAACAATGTGTTAACCATTGTACTGAAGGAATTTCCAGACAAAATATAGCTGTGGTCACTAAAATGATACATTTCCCCAATATAATCAATTACTCATTCCAAAGGACTCACAACAACATGTAAATAAGACAACATAAGTAAATGACTGTGCATACATTACTCTTGTATGAGTTAAAGCTAATTGCCTGTGTATTGAAAACTCCACAGGGCACTTTTACATCAGCTTTGAGTCATAATAGTATTTTGTCATGGCTGCCACACAGGGAATTTTAATTTGGAGATTAATTTGTGCCAGAGCTCCAGTTGGACTTCATCTTTTCCATGTCCTTCACAACAGCCTGTCTTATCGCACTGATAACACTCTGCCAGTGAACAAACAGCTGCTCAAAGTCCAAATCAAAAATCTGAATTTCAACCAAGTGAAAAGAGAAAAAATCTTTACTTGATTCAACTGTTTTGTTGAAATTGGACACAATTCAAGTCAAACAAGGAATAATTGTGCAAAGAAGCAGCAGCAGCATTTCAGCTCAGACTGCAACAGGACACTCAGCAACTGCTACACTCGGTTCAGCAGAGTCAAACATGAGATGTCTAGTGTTTCTGCTCTTGGTGGCTTTGGCCAGCGCTAAGGTCTACGAGCGCTGTGAATGGGCCCGAGTGCTGAAGGATCATGGGATGGACAACTACTATGGCAACAGCCTGGCTGACTGTGAGTATAAGCTGTAGTATAATAACAGAGAAATCTGCACGTTCAGTCTCAGAAACAATAGTCATTTACATAAATAGCTTTCACACGATAAGCTTTTCTTGCACCCTTCTTATCCCACAATTTTCAATGTTGAAACTGTTCAAACCCAAAAAAAAGCCTTTTTCTTGAATTAACATTATGGTGTATCGAGAGTGAAGCTGTGCTTTCCACACTGACAAAGGGGATCAGGATTAGATCAGACAACAGACTGGATAAAAAAAAAAGAAAATCAGCTATTACTCGGCAGTACACTCAGTATACTACAATATAATATATAATAGAATACAGGACTGTCAAATTGGAGGGGCTGACATGTCTGATCATTGTGCAATCCACTGGAAGATTAAACTGGGGGGCAGACTGAATGTGGGCATATTGAATAACAAATTGGTTGTTGAACAAATCAAAGATGAAATACAGAAATACCTAAAGGAAAACAATAACAACAACACGACCCAGCCATATTAGGGGATGCATTCAAAGCAATTATACAAGGAAAAGTGATTGCTATTACAAGTAACCTCAAAAATGAAAAAGAAACGCAATACAATAATCTCAAGGCTGACCTGAAACAATTAGAACAGAAACAGAGCCAGGGCAATGCGCAGAGATCGTGGCAGGGGACTAGACCAAGACGAGGGAACTCTGGGGGCTGGAGACGGGCGGGGGCTGCAGCAGGGAAACTCTAGGGGCCGACTTGAGGGCAACAGAGGCCGGGGCGGGGCAACGCTGGAGGATGACCTTGAAGGTGGCGGGACCCCTCTGGAGGATGGCTGGACTCCTCTGGAGGTTGAGCAGGAGGCTGGCTGTACCCCTCTGGAGGTGGGTGGGACCACTCTGGAGGTCGTGCAGGAGTATGACGGGACAGAATCTGGTGTCGACGGGACCCCGGAAGAAACAGGAGCTGGAATCAGCGGGACCCCCGAAGGAACAGGAACTGGCCTGCACACAACATTTTAGATAAGCTCCAATCGGGTTTTCGCCAGAAGCATTCCACTGAAACTGCTCTCCTTAGAGTCTCTAACTACATAATGATGTTTTCGGATATGGGTGAATGCTCAGTTTTAGTGCTGCTGGACCTTAGCGCAGCTTCTGACACGGTGGATCACGGAATAATGGTGGAAAGGCTCTAAAAGGTAGGTGTCTCAGGGAGCGCCCCAAAATGGTTGTCCTCCTATCTTTCAGATAGTAGTTTTTTAGTGTCTTTAGGTCCTTACACTTGAGATACCGCTGCTCTTCTCTGTGGAGTGCCTCAAGGTTCCGTTTTGGATCCAATCCTATATTCTTTATATATGCTTCCATTAGGTCAGGTTATCAGCAAATTCCGTATCATTTGCTACAACTGCTCCGCTGATGATATTCAACTCTGTCTCTTTTAAGCCTGATAAATTACCTTTCTTACACAACTGTCTAAATCCCATTAAGGACTGGATGTCAAACAACTTATTACAGCTTAATACAGACAGAGGTTGTTAATATTGTGTCAGACAGTTAAGCTCCGAAGGTTGCGAAGAGCATTGGGTCCCTTTCCTCAGCTGTTCGGTCTGATTTACAAACTCTTGGTGCGACATTTGATCAGGCAATGCATTTTGATCAGCATATTAAATCTTTGATCCCAATTCCCAAACCCATTCCATATTATCCTGATATGCCGGCTGTCACGGGTGGGGGAAATAGGACCCAAGTGCAGTCAAACAAGGGGAGGCAGGTATGGGGGTCTGAACTAAAGGCGAGCTTTATTTAAAAAAGCTGTTAACGAAAATGCAAAGCTTGGGGACTACAGGGCATGAAAAATACTCAACTCAACACTTGAAGGACGGACAGGAACAGGCAGGTAACCTGGACTAGACCAGCATGACCAGAACAAAAGGGTGGGTGGAGGGGGTCCGGAGGCAGATTCGGGCAGACTGCCCGGGGGCAAGGCAGAGGACGAGGCAGAACATAGACAGGGCCTGTGGCAGGGGAAAAGTGGGGGTCGGAGACAGGGGCGGAGGCCACGGCGAGGGAATTCCGGAGGCCGGAGACATGGGCGTAGATCACGGCGAGGGAACTCCGGAGGACGACCTGGACGATGGTGGAATAGCTCTGGAGGACGACGAGGCAGCTCCGGAGCAGGGCCTGGAGGGCGGCGAGACAGTACCGGAGGACGGCCTGGAGGGCGACCAGATAGCTCCGGAGGACGGCCTGGAAGGCGGCAAGACACCTCTGGGGGACGGGCTGTAGGACGGGCTTGGGGGCGGCGAGATGCCTCTAGACGACGGGCTGGAGGCCGGCGCAGGCCGCATTGGGAACCCTCTGGAGGACGGGCAGGAAGCCTGCGGGACCGCTCCGGAGGAAGGTAAGGAGCACCTGGACCAGGAGGCGGCAGGGCCACCGAGGAGACAAGAACACAAGTCGGCGGGACCCCCGAAGAGGCAGGAAATGGCTTTGGCAGGAAATAGGGTGGTACTTTACGTCGGCGGGACCACCGACGGGACATGAACTACAGTCGGCGGGACATGAGCTTGAGTCGACAGGACCTGAACCAGAGTCGGCAGGACATGAGCTTGAGTCGGCGGGACCACTGACGGGACATGACCTTGAGTCGGCGGGACCAGCAATGGGACATGAACTTGAGTCGGCAGGACCACCGACGAGACATGAGCTTGAGTCAGCGGGACCACCGACGGGAAATGAGCTTGAGTCGGCGGGACCACTGACGGGACTTGAGCTTGACTCGGCAGGACCCCTAAAAGGAACAGCAGCAGGTGTTGGCGGGACGCCCAACGAAGCAGGTGACGGCAAGACCCCCAACGGAACAGGAGCAGGGGTTGGCGGGACCCCTATCGGAACAGGTGATGGCGAGACCCCCAACGGAACAAGAACAGGTATTGGCGGGACCCCCATCGGAACAGTTGATGGCAGGACCCCCAACGGAGCAGGAACAGGTGTCGGCGGGACCCCCGACTGGAGAAGCGAGACTGGTGTCGCCAGGACAGGCGAGGCTGGAGTCGACTGGACAGGCGAAGCTGGGGTCGACTGGACAGGCGAGGCTGGAGTTGGCAGGACAGGCGAGGCTGGAGTCGACTGGACAGGTGACAGGACTGGTTTGGCTTGCACCCCTTAGCAGACTGCTGTAGGCTCCGTGGACCTCCAAAGGTCAGGCGGGATCCCAAGAAGGGATTGGTGGCTGGAGGATGTCCCTTTGGGCTACATGAAAAAAGTCTCAGACATTTTGGCAACAAGCTTTTTAGCCAAGGCTTGTTGGCCACTTCGAAACGTGTTTCTATTCGGCAGCCTCCTTGGCCCTGTAAGAGGAGGCTCTCGTCCAATCCCCCAAAATGCACTCAAGAGTGTATATAAGATAACACAACTCTTGGTTTGTGGAAAACACTGCTGGGTTCATTCTGGTTTGGTTGTTCTGTCACTGGTGGGGGAAATAGGACCCAAGTGCATTAAAACAAGGGGAGGCAGGTATGTGGGTCTGAACTAAAAGCGAGCTTTATTTAAAAAAGCTGTTAACGAAAATGCAAAGATTGGGGAATACAGGGCATGAAAAATACTCAACTTGACATTTGAAAGACGGACAGGAACAGGCAGGTAACATGGACTAGACCAGGTGGGAAACGACGACAACTGAATAAGAGACAAAAGGGCAACAGAGACTAAATACACATGGGTAATCACAAGACAAGACACAGCTGGAGGGGGGAGGAGAAACACAGGGGCAACAGGTGAACACAATGACACAATCAGGCACAGGAGGGAAACGCAGACAGGAAGTGAAGCTAAACCTGACACAAGAGGGGAAAACATTTCTAAATGAAGCAGGAAACACACAAAAGAAGGATAATGACACCTGTTCCTGCATCTTCTTCTTACATGTTGAAGCCAGCAGTGCAGTTCAGCGTCAGCTCTCCATCACACAGCATATTCACACAGCAGTTTCTACAGACATTGAATTTTTCTAGTTATTTTTTTTAATACTTGTGGTGGAAAATTAGCATCAGTTTGATGCATATACCAGGCTACTGACTATCATACACTTTTTGTATACATATCCTACAGATTTGAAAAGCTTGCAGTACACTGAAAGAATTGTAGCCACATGTAAAAACATCAATGATGGCTTAGGTTGGGCTGCCTGACAAGGCTTTTGTGGGTTCATGTTGAACTTTCAGCGGGTCTGTTGGGTTTCCTCTGCAGGGGTTTGTCTCAGCAAGTGGGAGTCTAGTTACACCACCACCGCAACCAACCACAACACCGATGGATCCACGGACTATGGCATCTTTCAGATAAACAGCCGCTGGTGGTGTGAAGACGGCCGAACCCCCAGCTCCAAGAACGCCTGCAACATCAATTGCAGAGGTCAGTGATGAACACACACACACACACACACACACACACACAGCGTCATTTTCTTCCTTTTCTATTACTTTCCATGTTGTCCTCCCTGGTGTTGTCCTGATTCACCAAGCTTTGAATCTGCAATAATTAATACAGGGGTTTCTAATGCTAACACTGAATCAAATGACTGTATTTTGAAATATGAATGAAAGAAAGAGAGACACATTAAAAAGTGCTTTGGATGAAAGCGCTGTATAAACACAGTCTCTTTAACAAAGCATGTTGTACATGCATTTAGGTTTACTTTATTAATGACCCTTCAAATCCAGATTTCTTTGTTTTTTTCACAGATCTTCTGACCAATGATGTCGGTGTGGCGATCAATTGTGCCAAGCGCGTTGTTAGGGACCCGAATGGCATCAGAGCGTGGTAAGAGCGGATCATGGGACTGTCAGTATTACTTATTACTGTCTTTTTAAAGTAATAAGTTATATTACATTATTACTGTCTCTGAACTGTAATGCGTTACATTACTTTTGCGTTACTTTGAGTTACTTTCACCAAAATAACCACAAAAGTATGGCTTTAAATGCTAAAATGTAGTTTATTGCAGCTCATTAATTAAAGCTATCTATCAGTACATGCTGGCCATTAGGAAAAGAGCTGGACATGAAACTCATGCTCCGTTTAAGTGGGCTGAATAATATGTGATACTGGTAACATGACGTCTCTGTGTGTTATTAATAACATGTTAGTGGAGCCTCTACACGGCCCTGTGACCTGCTGTATATGAACAAGTCTCTATGGCAACGTTAGCTCACCTTGTCATTGGTGTGTTAACGGGGATTTGGCTGGTAAGCTTTCTAAAAGCCGGCGATTCCACAGAGGACAGAGGCTGCATATCTTCAACACTCTGCCACGAGTCTCTGAACTCCTCGGGGTTCAAGCAGCAGACCCAGAGAAAGTGACCTTGTGTTGCTTCGGCCTGCGCGCACTCCTGTCTTTCTCTTTTCTTCGAGCCTGCAGCACTCAATCGCAAATCTGTTACTGCAGCCTTACTATTCTACCTGCACAATTTTTTTGTCTGGTGTCGGAATATCTCGCGATGTTTGTGAATTTATAAAAACAAAAGACCACATCATTTCGGGTTAAAATGTGTTGTAACTGCATTACTGAGAATTGTAACGGGTATTATATTACCCACATTTCAGAAGTAATGCGTTATATTACTGTGTTACAGCAAAAAGTAGTGCATTACTGTAACTCTGTTACTTTTGCTTTTAGTTACCAACATTAGTGACTGTTATGTGTTTCCTTCACAAACATTATGTGGACATGGGTAATATCTCTATGTGGGTTTCAGGGTGGCCTGGCGCAGCCACTGCGAGAACCGTGACCTGAGCGGCTACGTGGCAGGATGTGGGCTCTAACTTACATGAGAGACCAGGATGCTGTCATCAACATAAAACATGTTTTAAGAACAAGTGTCATTTTGAACAACAATGAGATATTTGAGGACAAACATTTCAATGATCTTGCAAAATAAAACAAATAAATGAACTGAACCATTGGGCCTCTTGCTTTTAACAACAGATTTGATGTGTGTTAAAGAATATTTAAGAAAACTAGTTTTGTGTTCTCTATAAGGTACAAATCAGGAATTTCTGACAGGTCTTGTCATATGAGTCAGCGGAGAAAGTCTACCTCTTTCAACAGGAAATACACTTCTTATGTTATGTTACCAAAATCCAATAAAGCATTGGAAATAACAAATATGAACTTGCAGTATTGCAACATTAATATTCTGTCAGATCAATTTTATCTTATAATAGAGAGGTTCAACAAGGGTTTTTTAATACGCTGAAGGGAAATCAGTCCCCGGCAACACATCGTTTCCTCTTAATCCTAATCTGTAAATGAGTAAAATTATTGCTTTAACAAGACATTTTGAAGGGCTTTTATTTTGGAATTTTACACCAGAATGTCCTGAATGACCTGTGACCTTGGTCTGTCATTTTGATGTCACATTGGATTTTGAAAATGTATTCCTTATTATTAAATTTGACTTATTATACATACAATTAGAATTAAAATGTTCTATGAAATACAGTTTGCAGGCGGTAGCTATTTGCAATTTTTCCATGTATTATGTATTCATTTAGTTTGATTTATTATTATTATTATTATTATTATTATTATTATTATTATTATTATTATTATTATATTTGCGTTTTTATTTACATTCACCAGCTTTATTTTGAAATCTGTTCCTCCACGCTCTTACCGTAATGCATAGGATATACGCACACCGCAAAACAACGAGGGGGCTGGCTTGACTATGTTTTCTGAAGACGAGGCTGGCTGAGGAGCATGTGTCTGCAGATCCGGAGACTGCACATTCTGACCCGCACGTTTGGACCCGCTACAGCGCCCCCTGGTTTGTGTTATGCTAATGTTAACTACTCTGTCGGAACATGAAGGACGTGTCTGCAGACCCGGAAAAAAGGTATTGAAAGTCACATCGTTCGTTTCATGACTTTTTTTGTTGTTGAAAATGCATTTGACAGCGTAACGAACGTTTGATTTTACGTTACAATTAGCCTTATGCACGTCAAATGCAACATAATATTTAGGCTAATTAAAGCTTTGCATTTTTCTGCTAGAAGTTCTCTTGTTAGTTAAACTGTAGCGTGTGCATTAAATTAAACAAAAATAAAACTCAATAGCCTATGTGTAGGCGTTGGCACTGTCTGTGACATTAAACCAAATTGTGTGTGTGTGTGTGTGTGTGTGTGTGTGTGTGTGTGTGTGTGTGTGTGTGTGTGTGTGTGTGTGTGTGTGTGTGTGTGTGTGTGTGTGTCTGTGTTTGGCGTAGTGTGTTTATTAAACTTAGATTCATGACACAGTCTCTCTGTCTTTTAAAGGTGCATATAACTATCCAGCATATCCAAATTGTGTGTGTGTGTGTGTGTGTGTGTGTGTGTGTGTGCGTGTGTGTGTGTGTGTGTGTGTGTGTGTGTGTGTGTGTGTGTGTGTGTGTGTGTGTGTGTGTGTGTGTGTGTGTGTGTGTGTTGGCGTAGTGTGTTTATTAAACTTCTATTCATGACACAGTCTCTTTCTGTCTTTTAAAGGTGCATATAACTATCCAGCATAGACAAAATCTGCCCCAACTGGAGCAATGCAGGACGTGCTGCAAGCAGGTTCATTGCCCATTCTGCAGCTCAACTTTGTTTCAGCCAACAAAGTTGAACAAATGCAAAAAACATCTACAGGCCCATTTTAACAGAGCTGTTAACTACCAAGGTAAAGTCTGAACACATTCTCGATGTAGGACATGGTTTGTGTGTTACATCCTTCTTGTCTTCTTACCTGATAGAGAAGCCCAGGGCATGTTTTCACACCTATCAAACTCTTTTTATATATCGCAGGATCAGTGCATTATATTTTTAAGAACAGCATACAAAATGAAAGAATAATGTCGCAGGAAATTATATCAGCAAAGACTGATTGTAGTGTTTTGCTTGTTTTTAAGTCATGGGCAGCGGTTTGCATTCTGGACAACTGAGGCCATAAGCCTGATTAAGGGAGACCTGCCACCCGTGTTCAGAGTGCCTAGACAAAGTGGCCTCACTACTCAAGTTCCACCCCACATTCAAGCAGTCAGTGGCCGCGCTGAGGCTGAAAAGGCACTGGTGGACTTCATTGTGCACTCACAAGGAGCTGAGCAGCATTTGATGGTAATTTTCGAATTGTTTACATTTTCTCGTTACTAGTGCTAACATTTTTTTGAAAAGGCACGCTGCCACAACAGCCCCTTTGTGTTAGGATTATTCTCAGAAATTGTATCACTCACCACTGAACTAACTAGCTCCTTTTTTAAGCTTTAGGATATGCATTTATTTGTGTATATGCAATGTAATATAAATGTACAGTATGCCATTATGTATTTAATTCAACTGCTATTTATAGTCAGTATTTCAGGCAGTTCTCGCCACACAGCACACTAAATAAATAATTTCCCAATCCTTGCCTTAGAGTATACTTGGTGGCAAGCCATCCAAGTGGGCAGTGATGAAACAGGTCCCAGTCTACCTGGACAGTGAAGAGGAACAGAAGACTCTCTTCACCCATCTTAAGTCACTGCTAGACAGAACACAAGCAACAGTGAAATACACTGATGAGGTTCAGTTTATTTGTGAGGTTCTCTTTCCAGAGGTGAATATATTCTTATGTGTGCTACAGAATTTTAAAAGCATGAATGGCAGATATTTGTATCAATTTAATTGCATAAAATTCTGTTTAGGCCATCATATATGGCATCTCTGCCTTAAATGCCATTTCATGGGAGGAGGCAGAGCAGGTCTTCCTGGCAGGGCCTGCTGTCGATCAAAGGTAAGGGGAGAGAAGTAGGAATTTCTGAGTACATTGATGGTTCTTCTATTCCAGTATTTATCATTTTGTCTGTTTTCAGTGAAGTGGACGAGTTCTGCAGGAGGCTGGAAAGGCAGATCAGGAAGGAAGGAGCGCTGCCATAATATGAAGGCTATTTGTTGAAGCCTGTGAAATAAAACATTTGAAACCATTTCATTTCATTGTTGGACATTTTAAGACTGTTTAAAAGTAATCTGATAGCTTCACAAACAATGATTCTTGATCCTAGTTGCAGTTTTACAGTCAATCAGTAGGTGGCACTGTCAAAAAACCACAAGGGGTCTGAACGTGCAGATCCATACGTGCGGGTCTGAATCTGCGGTCTCCAGGTCTGTAGAGACATATATTGGGCTGGCTTGACCGCAGTAATATATCGCTGGAGGGGAAACACATATCGTCCTTGGTACTGTAGCAGTGTTACTGCGGTTGTTTGGGCCATTGTCCTTCACCCCATGATCTCAGAATTATCAGCATATAAATATGAATCCTGTTGTACTGTCTGAGGGGGATTAAAACAGCAGGACAGTGTTGGTCATTTTATCTAGTATGTGTTGCTGCATATCATGTCAGCAAGTTGCGCATCAAACTTGTGTCCACAATCTTATTTATTTGCCTCTTGGAACAATTATGACACATCATGAAAAGGTGTTCGCCTAGTAGACCAGCAGTAGAAAAGGTATGTTAGTAATAACTTATTATTACGGCTGACACTTTTAGCGCCGTTTTGTCTTTGAAAAGCACAGTGTAACATCCGGAGCTTGAGGTCAAATGACTTCCGGCAAAATAACTTGTCATTTTGACAAATTAAACAAAGTTCAGGCGTATATTAGGCACTTCAAAAACACAACACAATAAAAAAGGGTACTTTGAGCATCAACTATGCTATAGCTGATGCTCAAAGTACCCTTTTTTTTTTATTGTTTTGTGTTTTTTAAAATTATTATTAAAGTCCCCTTTATTATTATTATTATTTTGTAATTGTTATTATTTTTTTATTGTTATTATTATTATTTTTATTGTTTTTATTTTATATATCAAAATCACAAACATCATGTTCTATGTTTACTGTTGCCTCACTGAGAATAAGAAGGATATTAACCATCAAAATCACGAACGTCATGTCGTCTAGAATAGAGTAACATAGACAGTTGTGGTTGTGGGAAAGCTGATATTGTAAAAAAAATACATATTGTATGAAACAAGTTAGTGAGGTTAACAGTAAGAGGGTTTAACACTTCCTGGCTTTAAATTAAAGGTAGATTTTTTGTTCCTGCATATAAAATGTTACTGATAAATAAGTGCCCTGTAATTGACACTTTTACTGACCGTATACTCTGTAAAATAGGTGCTGATTCAAGAGTCTTAATCTTACAATATTTAAACAATGTATTTTCTTTCTTTTTTTTGCAGGTTAAAAACAACATTATTGTCTGATTTACAATTCAACTTCAAGTGCAACATTACATCCCCTTCAACGGAGACCAAATTGTCCTCTTTATATTCTGTTTCTGTTATCAGTTTGCTGCTCTGCTCACAACAATGCCTGCAGTGCCGGATTTGGATGAGTTAATTAAAGTATACTTCAGACTTTCCCTAAGTAACAAAGAAATACTTGCTATTTTGGCACATGATACTAATCATATTGTAATTAGTGTCTGAACTTTAAAGATAATCTGTAAAAGACTTAATCTGTTCAGGAGGAAGAACCAGTCTGACTTGGAGGAAGTGCTTGCTTTTGTACAGCATGAGATCGTGACCAATGGACAGATGCAGGGATACCGTTGGCTATATCTCCGTGCAATTCAACCGGGCCTTGTTGTGTCACAAGATAGCATAAGACGCATCATCAAACTGGTTGATCCACAAGATGTGGAATTAAGACGAGCCCGCCGCTTGAGAAGATGTCAGTACAGATGCAGAGGGCCAAATGCACTTTGGCACATGGATGGCTATGACAAGCTAAAGCCCTATGGCATTGCCATTAACGGCTGTATAGATGGTTTTAGCCGCTATGTGTTATGGATGGAGGACTATAACACAAACAGTGATCCTAAAGTAGTTGCAAGTTGCTTTATCAAAACAGTTTCAGGTATAGGTGGATGTCCAGAGAGGATTCGTGCAGACAGGGGCATGGTAAATGTTTCTGTAGAAGAAATGCAGATGTTTTTGTTAAAGAACCACCCAGACAGTTTTGCTGGGGAGAAAAGTTTACTTTATGGAAGAAGCACAGCAAACCAGTACATTGAAGGATGGTGGGGTATACTTCGCAAACAGAGTGCGCAGTTCTGGATGAACCTGTTCCAAACTCTCCAGGATGATGGGCACTTCACAGGAGACTTTTTGGACCAAAGTCTTATCCAATTCTGTTACCTTAATCTTGTTCAGGTAAAATATTTCATTTCCTTCTGAGATGAGTCATTAATAAAAGTAGTATGAGTAATTCCCACAAAATCAGACCAAAATCAACTGATGACACAGCATCTGGTCGGTCAGTGATTATGTACTCATTCCCAGAGTTGCACAGTGCTGAGGATAGACTCAAACCTATTGCCATGGAGGAGGTCAATTTGTCTATGGAAGAGTGTACTCCCAAAGGCCAGTTTCCATGTGATGAAACTGTTTTTGAACTGTGTTGTCTACTCATGGCGGAGAACGGATGGGATGATCCGGCAGATCCATTTGCTGCAGCTGATCTATACATCCTGTTACGAGATGAAATACAACGACAAGTATTTGATTAAGGGTACATGTAGCGTCTTCAGCGAACAAACTAAGAGTAGTGAGGCTTGCATTGGGCATGGTTGAAAAAGAGTGCAGAGTACCAAAAAATTAGGTTGAATGAATGATTAATTAACATAACACAAAAATATGATCCAAATTATTCATTTATTAAAAGGTTGTAATCTACAGAAAATTCAGGGACCCTCTCTTCCACTAACACCTTACACAGGTGATTACACGGGCTCCTACTGTTTGAATAAATACAAAGCAAACAAACACTTTACCTGAGTTACATAACTCAGTATTTTTCTTATTATGCAAGTACTCTTTGGACAAGAATTGCTGAGTGGCACGTGATGTAAAAGTCTACTGTTGCAGATAAATGCAATTTGGGTAAACAAGATGACAGCATTTTTGGTCATTCACAGTTTGAGTTTATTTGATGTGTTTTTGCTTTGTAATGGTGGTGATAATAAAGACTGAAGAGAGGTGATTATTAAAACTGTAGTTAAGTTACATTACAACATGATAGGGGTAAAGGTCACAGCTGTTTGGAGGCGAGTTACCATCTACCTGCTATAGAGTCAAATGGAACACAAGTGTGGATTTATTACACAAAGCTATTCCTTATTTTTGTACTATCCAAAGGAAAATGTGGTACTGGTCAATATGCAAAACAAAAGATACTGTTCATAACAAAATGTGTGTGACCTTAAAAAACAAGTAATTATTTTGTCAAAAACGTATCAATAGAAATCATAGTCAATGGTATTTCATGTATTCCTTAAATGCTTCTCTCAGCAACACTGCTTTAATTTGTCTATCTTTACAGCTTTTCAACAGTTCTTTTAATGGTACACAATGGTAACAATTTATTGCTATGTATTGAGAGCAGGTGAGTTTTTACCGTATTCCAGGTAACACAAAGCTAATAGTAAAGATACAAATAATAATGTGAGGAGGGTACAAATGTAATAACACAATATGTCGTTATTGCCACATATGCATACGATTGTAGCTGGGTGCTGGGAAAAGCAGCTCAGGGCCTCCCCGAACCACTCCCCCTAATTAGAGAGAGTATAAATGGCACCTGCTGCAATCATCCTTCCCCATGGCCCTGTCCTCATGGTCGGTGGTGCAGTTATCTGCTGACTTCCTATGGTGGTTTACCTGCTGCTGTTTTGTTCACTGCTGTTTTGTTCATTGCTGTTTAGTTTAGTTTTGTATAGTTACTTTGGTTTTGTTTAATTTAGTTCCTTTTGCCAGCTGGGATTTTTTTGTTTGTTTAGGTTTAGTTTTTAGTCTTAGTTTGCTATTCAAGCTGAGTGACAGTATATGGGGAGGGCTAGTCCGTATCACTGTTTGCTGTGGTGGAGATCACCGGGGAGCACGAATGAGTGACCTACTTGCTGTGACTGGTTTGCTGTGACTGTACCTGTGAGTATTTGGTTGCACCCGAGTGTCACAAAGTAGTATGCTACCCCATTAACTGGCCTCATCTCACTGAGGTTTAGTTTATTTTTCTGTTTTGATTTAAATGTCAGCTTTTAAATAAAGATTGTAAAACCTTTTGTTAGTAATAAAGATATTAAACTGTACTATTGTTTACAACGTGATGACTTTGTATTTTCTCTTTTTAGCATCCTCTTCCTTAGCTTCTTTTGTTGTTTTATTCATAATTAATAAAAGTTTCTTTTCTGTACAAAACACGTCTCTGGCCCTCAGTACGAACTTGTGCCCAAATCTTTGAAGGTTTATATCTTGGAGTGCAAGTCCCCAGGTGGCGTTGTCGGTCCCCCTTTTATTAAACTTTAATACTCTAGATTTTTACCTCACCACCCCGCCACACGCAAATGAAAATGTTATTTTAAGCACAAATTGGAGGATTTAATCTATACATACATTGTTCAAACTATTTACAAAACATGAATTAAATGGATCAGATTGTCTTCATACAGTAAGACATTTTATGCATTTATTTGAGTATTTCACATTGTGGTTACATTTATGTATTCTCAATGAAACCATATAGCCGTCATAACCGAGGTGAACAGACTTTGTTAAGCTTGGTTGTGAGTTCATACTAATAGGAGCTCATTTGATCCATTGCTGATACAATGAGTGTCAGTGCAGTATTCATCATATGTTCTCAATGTTGATATACATCAGTCTTTTAACTGTGTTCACCATAACATTGCAACCTCCTTTTGGCAAAGAAAAACCCAATTAACTTTATTATGACAATAAAGGATATCATTTTTAGACAATTAAAATACATTTGAATATGTAAAAAAGGCCTCAAGAATTCAAGCATACATAAACAGAAAGTGGTAGTGTTCTTAATTAATTAGCAATTATTTTATGATTTTTTTTATGCCAAATGACTAATTCATTTTCTCACATTAATGATAATATGAATAACTATAAGATATTTTAGAAAACTCTTGAACAACTATTGTAAATCTTATTTATCCAATCACTTAAATCACTAAAAATAGGGACGTGAAGACCTGAATTAAAATGTGTTGTAAGAAAATACATTTTATTCACATTGTAACTGTAACTTACATTTCAATGTTAAAAGTAACCTTTAACAAAACATGAGAATTCAGCACAAGGATAACGGAAAATGACAGCCCTTTTGCATTGCTTTTTAAAATTATTATTGGTTGATCCACAAGATGTGAAATGTAGAAACTGATCAATTATCTGCCTGCATTGTGCCAGTGCAATAACAATTATTAAAGTATCCAAAAATAAAACATAGGTTTTGTTGCAGAACAGAACAGATTTCGACACTTAATACAACATACCTTCAGAATGTGTTTTAGTAATAAAGCAAACAATTGTAACCATAATTTAAAAGATAACTGGCAGAAGATTAGTTCAGTGTGTTTATAACCACATCTGTTACGTTTTTGAAAAGTGCTACATGAATAAAGTTTGACTGATTGATAAAGTGAAGAACGCAGGAAACTAATACCTGAGTGAGAGCCTGCAGTGTGTGCACAGCGGGGGCTCTCTCAGTGTAAGAGCTGGTTCTGGGGGAAAGCATTACAACATCTGAATATGGAATGAAGGAGTTATGCTTTTAAACTGAAAAAACCCTGTGGAATAAAGATAGCATGAAAGGTCCACACGTGTTCAGTCCTGCACATTTCATGTCCCACACCCCCCCTTCCATAGTAATGCTTGTACGCTGTAGTTAGCAACATGTGATCTGCTGTGACCATGCTGTGTGTAGGTACACACATGCTGTTTACGTTCGGTGTAGATGTGTGTGTGTGTGTGTGTGTGTGTGTGTGTGTGTGTGTGTGTGTGTGTGTGTGTGTGTGTGTGTGTGTGTGTGTGTGTGTGTGTGTGTGTGCAACTACTTGTTCAGAACAAACAACCAGTGTAACTTGAAACTTAAAAAGACATTTGATATAAAGGCAATGTGACATCTGAGGAAACATCCATCCATTTTCTCCCGCTTGTCCGTCAGGGTCACAGAGGTAACAGCTCCAGCAGAGAGCCCCAAACTTTCCTTTCCCTGGACATCAACCAGCTCTGACTGGGGGATTCCAAGGCGCTCCCAGGCCAGCGAAGAGATATAATCCCTCCACCTGGTCCTAGGTCTACCCCTCGGTCTCTTCCCAGCTGGACATGCCTGGAACACCTCCCTAGGGAGGCGCCCAGGTGGCAGCCTCCGAAGGGTTGGGCACTGAAACGCGGTGCCAATAGGGCACCGGTTCCGACATAAACGGTAGTAAAGAGACCGAATAAGAACGAACATTTCGGTGCCTCATTTCGGTGCCAGACTTTTTTTTTATACTGCTCCCTGGTGTTCCGGCGTCAACTTGAGGTTGTTGAACCTGACGTCAGTGCCGCTACTCAGCACACTTGTTGATCAGAACTGAGTGAGAGGATCAATAAAGATGACGAAAGTAAAACGCTCCAAGGTTTGGCTTCATTTCACATCTAAGGATGCAGATTCTGCGACATGCAACACATGTCTTAAAGCAATAGCATGCAAGGGAGGTATCACTCTTAATTTAATGAAACATCTGATCGTGCATGGAGTTTATTTAAAAGCCGATCAATGCACCGTGTTTGATAAATTACGTGACGAAAGGCCCAGCACTTCAACGACAGCAGCCAGTATCGGACAAATACAAGAGAGTCCCAGGCTGGGACAGCTATCTTTTCGTCACAATGGTGCGGTAAAGCGACTGCAGTACCGCTCCCGCTGCTCCGATTCTTCGGCCCATCTCACGCTCCATTGTTCCCTCACTCGAGAACAAGACCCAGAGATACTTGAACTCCTTCACTTGGGGTAAGGCCTCATTCCCTACCTGGAGTGGACAGTCCATCGGTTTCCTGCTGAGAACCATGGCCTCAGATTTGGAGGTGCTTATCCACATCCCAGCCGCTTCAAACTCGGCCACGAACCGATCCAGTGAGTGCTGAAGGTCACCGAACGATGAAGCCATTAGGACCACATCATCTGCAAAAAGTAGTGGTGAAATCCTTAGCCCACCAAACTGCAGACCCCCTCCCCTACGACTACGCCACCAAGTTTGTGTAGTTAAGCTGGGCTCCCTTCTGCACAGCTGGACTTCGGTGTAACTATTAAAGTGCTTCTTTCAGGTCCCAAATATACAGTATCTAAAGCACACCATTACTTGCAATGCAATGCAACTTCGAACATGAAAAGCTCTAAACAGTTTGGATTGGTTTAGCTATTGTTGTTGGAGTCTAAACAATGTCCATAACCCACACATTGCTCTCAAGAACTGCGTTGAATTCTGAACGGAAATCTGGAAAGTTTTTATAGCTGTGAGCTATGTGCAGAATATTCCCACATGTGTGCGCAATCGGTCTTCTTGTGAACTCTGTCATTTTCTCAAATTCGATGTAGATGCTGTCTGTGATGATCAGATCAGATCCTGTGCAGAACCGTAGAAACTTCTGAAGTTTACTCTCATCTAGCGCTCAGATGAATCTTTTCAGATGATATGCTACCTCCTTTGGATTTGTAGTCAAATCAACATCAAATTTCAGTAGTTTGCAGTGTTTATTTGTGGTGGGTTGGAGGTCAGACAACAACTTAGTCAGTGTCTCTGGACTGATGTCAAGATGTTGATGGTTAATGTCCCTCCAGCAGTCAATAACGAACATCGGTTTTTGGACCATCTCTTTGTGCGCCATTTCTTCCATTATTTTAGGAACATTCTTTGCGGTGACTTTCCTTCTACAGCCATAGCTGTCGAGAACTTCCAAAAGGTCAGCAGTGTCAACTGCAGTGAAATCAGTCAGCGCTTGCATCAAAACGTCACGTTCTTGGCTGCTCACAAGTTGCAGAAAATGTGCTTTGAGGTCACTGTACTCATTATCAAAAAACACCTGTTCAAGGAAAGGCAGTGCAAGTTTGTTTGGGAAATTTGACAATTTGGGTAACCCTTCAAAAGTATTCTTCCAATCGCCTTCCATGTTTCAGCAGGAAAATCATGGCGAATGAAGGGCACTTTAACTGTTGTCCCAAGTGTGCATCTCTCATAGAATTCCTGCCAGAAGCAGCTGAGAACATCCCTCAGTACACCAGAACCACTGCCTGCTTCTTCCTTGTTGTCTGGGAGAATGCGCCTCACATTCAATGATTTTTAAAATCTCTGCATCAGAAAAGGCAGTAATCATGCCAGGTAGGGTGGTCCATGATGTACAATGATCGTTAGTTGTTTGATAGTTTGTTTCCTGCAGTGTTAATTTTGGCAGCTTTTTTAGATTTAGTCTTAGACTTTAGACGAAAATGCTTATTAGTTTTAGTCACATTTAAGTCATTGTTTTCCTTTGTAGTTTTAGTCTAGTTTTAGTTGACGAAAAGTTCTTACATATTAGTCAACTTTAAGTCATTACTTTTAGTCAAAATGTTTTCTCTTTTTAAACTAATTCAATTAGGCTAATACAGGTATCGGAAATTGGAATTAAGGTGACAGGTTGTATCAAGTGTTGAAATTCGTAAAGCAACATTTCACTCTTAAAGCGATCCAATGTAGCATTTGTACCTTAAAATAACAGCTTGAAAAAAATTGAGCGGCTAGAATGACTTTTAATATGACGATTTGCCTCTCTTTCATGCCCATCGGGGGTCTGAGGTGAGATAACTGCGCTATGTAACTTTGCTAGACCGGGCCGGGAGATGAGCGGAAGTACTTCGACTTGCTTTCTGGCACACCTACCGCAATAACAAATAGACCCCCTCCACGCACCCAGGTATAAGGAGAAGCAAGCGCAGCATTGTCAGTACATCATCATGGCAGAGGCACCGAAGAAAAAGAAGACGTTGACTGATGAAGCAAGGAAGAGAAAGAGAGAGGCCGACAGTGTCGTAAACGTACATTACCTCCAAGCCTGTAGGGGGAGCTCCATAATGGGCTTTTTGACAAGTTCCGTTGGATCGCTTTAACACTTTCACCTGTAATATACGGACTCCTTACCTTAGTTGGATATCTGTAGACTACACTCTCCCATCTATGAGATGCTGCTGTGATGTCCTTTCTGATCTACTAAGATAGTAAGTGCATTACACATGGTGACATGAATTAAAGACCATTCCACTAAGTTAAGAAACAAAACTTTCTATCTGTGGCCAATGTGGTTATGTTTATTTTCTGGACTTCAAAATGAACACACATATTCCCAAAGCAGAGCAATGAAAGATAAACACATAAGTTCTCGTTACATAAGGTTAAACATACTTGGAAATGGTATGGAACAAACATGGCACTTGAGGTCTCGGACACAAAATTACAGATACTTGAATTTAGCTCAGTTGCAGTTTATTGTTGAAAGTAAAATAGAAGACAAATCTTGAATAAACAATCAGAGGGGCCACCCTCTGCAATGCAGTCTCAAAGCAAACATCAGTAGCAGCATTAACAAACTTGAGTCCTGTCAGCAGAATTAGGCTACAGAATCTGATCTCGATTCAGTTTGAGTTAAGCGCTTCTCTGTAAAATTACTCCTGCTTTATTTCAACGACCACGACTGATGTTACCTGTAATGCTAAAAACTCACTCAGCAAATGCTTCAGATGCTGGCATTGCCGCCAGATCTAAGGCAAGAAGTTTTAGGCTCTGATAAACAGAACCCTGTGCAGCCCAAAAGTCAAGGGCAGTCTCTTCATTTATGGGCTCTGACAGTTGCTCCTTGAATTTCTGCATTTCCTGCCTGACACAGGGCTTTGAGAGGCTAGATCTAGATGGCCGGCTTGCACTTGCTTTTGAGAGGAATCTAAATCTGGGCCGCTTTGCCATTGCCTCTGGTGCCTCTCTTCTTTCAACCTGCTCATTTTCATCAGCCTCCTCCTCTTGGATTACTGGTGACACCATTTGTCAGGATTGGGGGAAGGACCCAGGTGCAGAAGCAAATAGAGGAGGCAAGGGTTGGAACGTAACAGAGGGCGAGTTTTTATTTATAAAAAAGCTGTTGACAAAAAATGCAGACAAAAAGTACAACCAAGGAAACGTATCAAATTAAAAGTCAAACAAACCAGTGGCAAAAGGAGGGCTGAAAAAGGGCGATCCAAGACATCACGGGGAAACAGCAAGAACACAAAGGAAAGCACAGACTAAATACAGAGGAGGGTAATCACAAGACAAGAAACAGCTGGGAAGGGGGAGGAGACACACAGGGGCAAAAGGTGAGCACGATCAGACAATCAGACAGGAGGGAAACTAAAGACAGGAAGTAAACTAGACAAGACAAGAAGTGAACAAGACAAGACAGGAAGTGACAAAACAAGATATACTTCAAATTAAAACCGTAAACTATAAATACAAAACTGAGATCCTAACATAATCCCCCCCTAAGGGACGGATTCCAGACGTCCCAAAACAGTCAACAAAGTCCAGCAGGGTGGGTGGAGGGAGTCCGGAAGAGGGAGTCAGGCGGACAGCCCAGGAGCAAAGCAGAGGCCGTGAGGCCCCAGAAACAGGGGCGTAGGTCAAGGCGAGGGAACACTGGGGGCCCGAGACAGGGGCGAAGGCCGAAGCTAGGGAACTCTGGGGGCCAGAGACACGGGGGGAGACAGGGCTGGCGACGAAGACGGGGCGAAAGATGGGGCCGGAGGCCGCGATGGGGACACATTGGGGGCTCGGCAAGAGGGCGACAAGATGCCTCTGGAGGACGGCGTGACGCCTCTTGAGGATGGCAGGAAGACGGTGAGATGCCTCTGGAGGACGGGCTGGAAGCCGGCGAGACGCCTCCGGAGGACGGGCTGGAAGCCGGGCTGGAAGACGGCGAGACGCCTCTGGAGGACGGGCTGGAAGACGGCGACACGCCTCTGGAGGATGGCGAAATGCCTTTGGAGGTCGGACTGGAGGACGACAGGACCATGCTCGAGGACGGCGTAGGCAGCAGTGGGACCCCTCTGGAGGGCTGCGGGATCGCTCCGCAGGACCTGGAGCAGGAACAGGTGTTGGCGGGACCCCCATCGGAACAGGTGACGGCAGGTCCCCCAACGGAACAGGAGCAGACGTTGGCAGGACCCCCATCAGAACAGGTGACGGCGGGACACCCAACGGCGCAGGATCTAGTGTTGGCGGGACCCCCATCAGAACAGTTGATGGCAGGACCCCCAACGGAGCAGGTGCTGGCGGGACCCCCATCGGAACAGGTGATGGCAGGACCCCCAACGGAGCAGGTGCATGTGTTGGCGGGACCCCCATCAGAACAGGTGACGGCGAGAACCCCAACGGCGCAGGATCAGGTGTTGGCGGGACCCCCATCAGAACAGTTGATGGCAGGACCCCCAATGGAACAGGTGCTGGCGGGACCCCCATCGGAACAGGTGATAGCAGGACCCCCAACGGAGCAGGTGCATGGGTTGGCGGGACCCCCATCAGAACAGGTGACGGCGAGACCCCCAACAGCGCAGGATCAGGTGTTGGCGGGACCCCCATCGGAACAGGTGATGGTGGGACCCCCAACGGGAATGGAGCAGGTGTTGGCGGGAACCCCATCGGAACAGGCGATGGCGGGACACCCAACGGCGCAGGTGCTGGCAGGACCCCCATCGGAACAGGTGATGGCAGGACCCCCAACGGAGCAGGTGCAGGTGTTGGCGGGACCCCCATCAGAACAGGTGACGACGAGACCCTCAACGGCGCAGGATCAGGTGTTCGCGGGACCCCCATCGGAACAGGTGATGGTGGGACCCCCAACGGGAATGGAGCAGGTGTTGGCGGGACCCCCATCGGAACAGGTGATGGTGGGACCCCCAACGGGAATGGAGCAGGTGCTGGCGGGACCCCCATCGGAACAGGTGATGGTGGGACCCCCAACGGGAATGGAGCAGGTGTTGGCGGGACCCCCATCAGAACAGGTGACGGCAGGACCCCCAACGGAGCAGGACATGATGTCGGCTGGACCCCCGGCAGAACAGGTCTCCACAGGACCCCAAACAGCACAGGAGCAGGTGTTGGCGAGACCCCCATCGGAACAGGTGACGGCAGGACCCCCAACGGAGCAGGAACAGGTGTTGGCGGGACCCCCATCAGAACAGGCGAAGGCGGGACCCCCAACGGAACAGGAACAGGCGAGACTGGATGCAAGGCTGGAGTCGACTGGACAGGCGAGACCGGGGTCGACTGGACAGGCGAGGCTGGAGGCAAGGCTGGAGCCCACTGGACAGACGAGACTGGAGTCCACTGGACAGGCCAGGCCGGAGTCGACACAACAGGACTGGCGAGACTGGAGGCACGGCCGGAGCCGACAGGAGGCACGGCCGGAGCCGATAGGAGGCACGGCCGGAGCCGACAGGACAGGCGAGGCCGGAGCCGACAGGACAGGCGAGGCCGGAGACGACACGACAGGCCAGGCCGGAGACGACACGACAGGCCAGGCCGGAGTCGACAGGACTAGCGTGAATGGAAGCCAGGCTGGAGCCGACTGGACAGGCGGGAGTGTCTGGGGTCGACTGGGCCGCCGACTGGACAGGAATGGCTGGGGTCGGTCGGGCCACCGACAGGGTAGGAGGGGATGGAGTGGGCCGGACCGCAGCTGGAAGCATGTCGGCCGCGACTCGGCCTGGGAACAATGTGAAGGCCGGGGCAAACCTTGAAGTGACAAGGAGGACGGGGCAAGGGCAGTGTAGCGTTCGGCCGTTCCCACACGAGGCTCCATAGCGTATCCAGTCAGGTCAGGAGCTGGAACAGGTGCCGGAGCTAAGGGCAGAGGTAGAATAGCCTCTTTGGGGACCAGCCAGCCGCTGCATCATGACGTGGAGGTCAGGCAGCAGAGGTTGCCTGGTGGGCCATCAAGACCTCTTGTCCTGGGAAGGCATCCTCATATTTTTCTGATGGGTCCATTCTTTGGTCGTGCCGTACTGTCAGGATTGGGGGATGGACCCAGGTGCAGAAGCAAATAGAGGAGGCAGGGGTTCCAACGTAACAGAGGGCGAGCTTTTATTTATAAAAAGGCTGTTGACAAAAATACAGACAAAAAGTACAACCAAGGAAAAGTATCAAATTAAAACTCAAACAAACCAGTGGCAAAAGGAGGGCTGAAAAAGGGCGATCCAAGACATCATGGGGAAACAGCAAGAAAGGACGAACAACGACGGGATCAGACAGGAGGGAAACTAAAGACAGGAAGTAAACTAGACAAGACAGGAAGTGACAAAACAAGATATAACTAAAAATAAAACCGTAAACTATAAATACAAAACTGAGATCCTAACATCATTGGGGCAATGTAATCTTCTGCTTTTCTCAGAAGTTCCTGAATTTGTTCGTCATCATTTTCAATGAGAGCGAGTGAGACTGTTGGGTTGAGGAAACATGCAGCAGTAGTGAGGGGTGAGAACTTTGGATCACTGGGATCACGAAAGCAGCTGATGCGTTTGTTCATGTTTGCATTCATCTTATGCACCAGGGAAGCTAGGTCCCAGTAGCTCGAACCCTGGGGGAACTCAGACAGGTGAGCACTCAGGTCTAGGAGGGCGGGCACCACCAGGGATAAGGACTTGGTGTCACTCTGGAGCATCTTGGTGTGCTCAGCAAAGGGGAGGAGCAGATCTCTGAGAGCAGTCAGCCTCTGCCACTCACTTGGTAGTAGATAGTCCCAGCTAGGGTTGGGTATCGTTTGAAATGTATCAATTCCGATTCCGATTCTGCTTATCGATTCCGGTTCTTATCGATTCCCCGTTTCGATTCCAAAATGGTAAAAAAAAGAGGTCAAATGTTTAGATAACAAAAATATCTTTATTCTTTTAAGAGTGAACTGAAAATTTCACAAACTAAACAGTATATACTAAATGCATATAATACAAATGTGGACAACACAATGGAAAGCAGTAGCGGTTGAACCATTTATGGATAATAATGTTTTGAGCTGCATGTTGTGTGTTTATAGGAAACCTACTGACATAAATCATACAAGTCACATTCGAGAAAAATAAAAGTCCGTCCGAGCAGCAATAGGGGCCAAATGCTAGAACTAAAGTGCATTCAGTGCACAGCACCTAGCTGCCTGCAACCAAATAAACAAAGTCAATAAAACAGAGGGTATGTTAAAGATGTATGCAACTCAACAGTTCTTGTTAAGAAAAATCAGCATATCAGCCTTTTCTGGTAGTATGCGTGATCTTTCTGGGCAAATAGTGTCTCCAGCAGTGGAGAAAACCCTCTCGCTAGGGGTTGAGGAAGCCTGCACGCACAAATACGGAAAGGCCACCTCTGATAGCAAAGGATATATACCAGGCAGGAATCAACTCATTGGTTAAGCTAACTCTAGAGGGAGGCGTGTACTTCGGATTTAGGGCCTTGGTCATTTCCCTGCAAAAAACGATTCAACATAACATTATCTGTTATTGTACAAGTACCCTACAATCCCACAAACATTAGTTTAAAACCTTGCATACCTAAACGACGGAGATTCGACCACAGAGAAGGGTGAAGCCCTTTTACTACAAATGCCGTTACCGCTCTGTGACACTCCTCCGTTTTTTCTTTGGTCAGCTTTCCTTTTAATGCTAAAGAGAACGGTGTGTTGCGGTCAGCTCTACCTGTCCCTACTGGACATAGCGGGGTGCTACTAGTGCTAGCTGTTGATAGCATACTCGGGCTCGGAGACCGCAAGACATCAAAGACGGTACATTCTTTGATATCGATGTCTTGCTGTCTTAAATGTTTGCTCAAATTCGAAGTGCAACCTGACGAACAGCTAATTAACTTCCCACAGGCATTGCACTGTGCCTTGTCGCTGTCTTTTTTAGCGTAGTGAAGCCACACTTTGGAGCGCTTACCGCGTTCCATCTTTGATAGTGTTGTTGTGACTGGGCCATGCTGCATGCTGGTATCTAAACAAATCACACGTTGCATTGATGCATGACGTAGTCACCCTAAGTATACAGGTCCTGTCAGATAGCCTAGGTCCGTGCATATATGTAGCCTTTCTTTGTAATACTAAAGGGTTACCAGCGTTTAAGAACCGTTAAGCAGAACCGAAATAATATTTTTTTTATGGGTACCCGGTACCCAGCATTTTGTTATAGGTTCTCATTTGGAACCGAGTTTCGGTTCCCAATCCTAGTCCCAGCCTATCCCATTAGTTACCTGAACGAGTCCTTCACTTGGACAAGGCGTGATATCATCAGGTATGTGCTGGACCATCTAGTGGGGCAGTGTTTGACCAGAGTGAGTCCACACAGCTGCAGCAGTTGCTCAATTGCCACAGACAACTTGCGGAAGAGCCTGACGAGTACTCGAGTTTTGTCAAGGAGTCGTTTGACACTTGCTTCTTTCTGGATCATGTTCACCACGAGCTGCAGTGTATGTACAACACAGGGGGTCCTCTCTATGGCTCCGTACTTAGATAGATAAGACAAACACAGAGAAAAGGACAGATACTTTATTAATCCTCTAGATGAAATTAAATTGCCATGAGCAGCACAATGCGATAAACAATGTATAACACACATCTTTAATGCAAAAAGACAATAAGCATAGCTCAACAACAGACATAATCTAGCCTGCTTCTGAAAATGTTACCATTTACAAACTAATAGAATATACCTTTGTTCCTCGACAACCTCAGAATCTTCATCACTCTCCTGGAATCCTCCTCAGAGCTGCTGGGCTCAGGTTCATCGTTTTTGAACGCTGCAACCATGTTGCTTCCATTATCAGTTATGTCAGAATTTTGTGTTTTGGTATTCCCCAGTCCTCTGTGCATCGGTCAACACAAGTCTTTATACACTCTGCAGAGTGTCGCTGGGAGATCTAGTCAAGATTCAACAATATGTGCTTCGCTATGTTATCCTGAGTACAAAAGTAACAGGCACTAATTGCGAGGAATGACGCCTCCTTTTTTTGTCCATATGTCCAAGCCAATTGTTATTCTGCGTGCCGTGGCGAGTCTTTCTTTACATTTTTGTTTTTCATCATTATAAAGCTGGTCAAACAAGTTGTTTATTTTAGTTTTCTTCGAAATGGTCAACCTCTTGTCTATATCATAGAACGAAATGTTCATCCTCAATAGTGCGGGCAGGTAGACCGGTGCACCCAATCCATTGGGCAATCGCCTTTTCTTTAACACTTTGTTCCAGCGAGTCAGTTTTATATTTTGTTATTGAGGCGAACGCTGCTGGGATGGATGATTGCAGTTTCATCCCCATATTTTTTGCACCAGTTTGCTGTTAAGGACTTTTCATCTCTGGGCAGAGGAAAAAGCAAAAGATACAATTACTCCTTATACAGACCTCCTAAAGGCTTACAGATGAATTCAAATTAATTAAATGTAGGATAATCCCTTTAAGATATTACTTTGCTAATAGTATAATCATTAAAATATAATAAGATATCAAGTATAGATTTTGAAGATTCAAATGATGTGATAACACAATACAACTAGCCTTTATTTATGCCTACCTGGCCTTAGAGGGAATAATCATACACACATATCTTCTAAATATATTGGTGTGTAATCTTAGAAATAACAACTTTTTTTTGCGAGAAAAACTGACATCCAGGCTAAGCCAACGTGGTTTGCTCGAAAATTTGCCAGTTGACATAGCAACTGCCCAGTAACATTGACTTAACGTTAGTTTACATTCAGGACTTATCATTTAGCATTAGAGTTAGCTAACTTACCGTGTCATAAATGGCAGGGAGGTGCGCCTTCAAATATCTCTTGAGGTTGGTTGTCTTCTTCCCACCTAACTTGAAGCCACAGAGCGTCTCTCCTTCTCCCGTTAGTACAGTGCATTGAGTTTTCCTTTCTGTTGAGTTATAACTAAAGTGCGTCCATATATCTAATATTGTTTCTGACCAAACCCCTCTTTGTGCTGAACTTGCCATTATGTGGTCGTCGTTGTGGGTATTAACTCGCCATAGTTCTGAAACTGGGACATCAGCACCTGTATGGCGTTCAAGCTGCGCACGCACATCCCTCAACCAATGACAGGGAGGCATTGCTTTTGAATGTCCAATAGCACACCACTAATATTTTAGTCATGTCTCGTCTCGTCTCGTCTCGTCTCGTCTCGTCTCGTCTCATCAACGAAAATAAAACATACATTTCGTCATAGTTTTTATTATCAAAGATCTATTTTTAACTCGTTAACATCTCGTCTTAGTCATGGAAAAAAACATTTTCGTCATATTTTCCGTTAACAAAATTAACACTGGTTTCCTGTTTCAAGGATTTCCTTCAAACCAGCATTAGTTGATAGTTTTATTTTTGCCACCTCCTTGCTTTACCCTTACTTGTTTGGCTGTGTTACTGTCGCTGTGAATCCAGCTTATTTCAATATTTCTTGTGGTTTTCAGCTTCTTTGGCGGTTTTGTTGTTGTTGCTGTACGTGATGGGTTTCCTGGAGAGC
>NC_086356.1:21321223-21436223 GCF_036324505.1 Eleginops maclovinus | reverse complement strand
AAATTCACACAACAATACACAGTTCTATGATAAGCTAATGCAGCTTAAATGCTACGTGTAGTCAGTCTTTCCCCCGTGTGGTCACATCATGTTGGGATTTACTCTGTGTTTCTCAGCCTTTGCCACCTCCAAAAGGCGTGGGCCAGGTGTGACATTCTAACATCATGAGAGGACATGGAAACGGATTCTTCTTTATAGATCTATATTGAACTGTACAGTCAGTGCAGTCCAATATACACCTGGCCATGTCAAAGACAGCCATCTGGGGGACATACAGCTGGGCAAAAAGTATTTAGTCAGCCACCCAGGGTGCGATTTGTAGGGGAGGATGGTGAGGATTTCCCCCCCCCTGGTTTTCCTATCCCTACCTCTGCTAAATTATTTTTATCTCCGGTGGGGACAAGGATTTCCCCCCCTTGATAGCGATGAATGCAACTTAACTGCTAGACTACTTAAACTCTTGAAATCTAACGATCTTCAGTGTCAGAGTAGGCTATTCAGCAGCCTTCTGGCAGACTGCGCATATTTCGGAACGTCATCGAAAACAAAAACATTGTAACATTTTAGTGCGGGAACTTTGCAGGAAAAACAGCGCTGATGCAAACATGAAACGCGTTCAGAGCAGCATATCGTCCTACTTTACGGGACCAAATAATAAAACAACGAAATTAACACCTGAGAGTGATAGCGCAAGAAATTCGCTGGAGGTTGGCGTTCATGTAGGCCTGCAGGACGATTCCCAGCCACTTGATGAAAGAAACGCCGATGTTGCTAGCGACTCTGAAACGCATGTGGTAGGAGGGTGCATTGAGCCGGGGCGCTTTGCTAAATGGAGAGAGGGTCGTGAGTGGCTAGCTGTCAGCACAGACGGGTCAGTCAAGTGCCAAGCTTGTTCCGACGTCAGGGATTTAGGCCCACACACACAGGAAAGGCTTCATATAGACTCTGCCTTCATTAAAGGCATAAAAGCCAAAACGGCAAAAAAATTAAATGACAAAATCAGCAAGCACGGAAAATGTCAAAGCCATATCAAATGTATTGAAATTGTACAAAAAAGACAAGATGCCGCAATTGAAAAGGCAAATGAGAACAGTGCAGCTCTGTGGCGAAAGCATCATGAGCATAGTTTAAAAACCACAGAGTACTGCATTCGCACAGCTTACATGATCTGCTACACTGACCTGTCATTCAAAATGCAGCCTCACCTGGTTGAACTGCAACAACTCAACGATGTTAACCTCGGTAACATGCTGCATTCTGACAAGGCATGTCGGAATATGCTGATGTTTATTGCAGAGAAAATGACAGTGCATCTGGTGGACTTCCTTAAAAGCTCACCCGACAAGTTCAGCATTCTCATTGATGAGAGCACAACAGTTTCAAATAAAACATGTCTGATCATTTACATTAGAATTCCATTTGAAGGGGAGTGTTGCAATTTCTTCTTCCAACTTGCTGAGTTGCAGTCGTGCACTGGATCGGCGATCCGTGACACTGTGCTTCAGTGCCTTGAGAAGCAGGGTATCTCAAAAGACATGTTGCGCTCCCGACTAATTGGGTTCGCGACGGATGGGGCCGCCGCTATGTTGGGCCGACACAAGGGGGTCGCCACACTCCTACGTGAGGAGATTAACCCCAACCTGATTGTCATTCACTGCATGAATCACAAACTAGAACTTGCCGTCCATGACACTGTCAAACAAATTACAGATGCAAGTCATTTCCAGATGTTCACTGACTCCCTGTACGCCTTCTTCTCTCAAAGTCCAAAGAACATGCGAGAGCTAGAGCTTGTCGCTTCCAATTTGGAGATGCAAGCTCGCAGGATAGGAAGGGTGTTTGACGTGCGCTGGCTATCCTCGTCTTGCACATCTGTGACGGCTCTTTGGCAAAGCTATCCAGCCCTGGTCAAACTCTTCGCGTCACTGGCCGAAGACACATCACGATCAACCAAAGACAGGGCCAAATGTAAGGGAATGCATGCTAAGATGACTCAGTGGCTTTTCGTGGTGGAGATGGCATTCATAAAAGACGCGCTCGAAACGATGCAGGCCCTGTCCCTCTTTCTTCAGAGACGAGATGCCACAGCAATCACCGCTACTGCTGAGTTGGGCATTGCCGTGCGGACACTGAGGGCTATGAGGAATGCCGATGGAGTGAACATACGATGTCTGAAGGAGGAATTGGGCAGTAAGCAAACATTTAAGGGGGTTAATGTGTCTCAGCCGAGTGACGGAGAACAGCGGAAGGCAGAGACCTTTCGTGAGCGTTTTTTCATCTCCTTGGCCGATAACATCCAGAGCAGGCTCGATGACAACGGCATTTTTTCTGCGGCGGCTGCGCTGAACCCCTCAAATTGGCCCTCCGATGAAGATGAACGGTTGCTTTATGGGGATGACAAACTTCTGACCATTCATAAAAGCCTTGCTATAGCAGACACAAATATGCCCACACTCCTCAAAGAATTTCATGAACTGAAATGCAATGGTGTCACTGGGGAGACTTTGGAAAAAGTGCTCATCGCTGTCTCCACGCTCCCTGTGTCAACGGCTGAGTGCGAGCGTGGCTTTAGTGCGATGAACCACATCCTCACGGAAGAACGAAACAGAATGCACGTCTCCACTTTGAATGGCCTACTGTTCATTGGTGTCAATGGTCCAGAGGTGGCATCCTTTCCTGCGCACACATTTGCAGAATTGTGGATAAAAGAGGGCCGAAATGCTGCAGACAATGCCCCGACAGGAAAACCGAAAAAGCCACCACAAATTCGTCACCAGAGCCGACTGTTTACCTAGTCTAGTTTTCCAGACCTGTCCCTGAATTGTTGACAGCACGTTTTGCTATTTTAGTGAATTATTTAGTGAACAGGTGTATATATATATAGCCTACCTTTTGCGTTTTTTTCTCCCTATGCAAGTTAAAAGTCCAATGTTCTTGTCTATGAATAAAAAATAAAAAACATCCCCCCCTCTGTTTTTTTGTCAAATCGCACCCTGCAGCCACCAATTGTGCAAGTTCTCCCATTTAAAAAGATGAGAGATGCCTGTAATTTTCATCATAGGTACACTTCAACTATGAGAGACAAAATGAGAAAAAAGAATCCAGGAAATCACATTGTAGGATTTTTAATGAATTAATTGGTAAATTCCTCGGTAAAATAAGTATTTGGTCACCTACAAACAAGCAAGATGTCTGGCTCTCACAGACCTGTAACTTCTTCTTTAAGAGGCTCCTCGGTCCTCCACTCGTTACCTGTATTAATGGCACCTTTTTGAACTCGTTATCAGTATAAGACACCTGTCCACAAGCTCAAACTGTCATACTCCAAACTCCACTATGGCCAAGACCAAAGAGCTGTCAAAGCAGACCAGAGACAAAATTGTAGACCGGCACCAGGCTGGGAAAACTGAATCTGCAATAGGTAAGCAGCTTGGTGTGAAGAAATCAACTGTGGGAGCAATTATTAGAAAATGGAAGACATACAAGACCACTGCTAATCTCCCTCGATCTGGGGCTCCACGCAAGATCTCACCCCGTGGGGTCAAAATGATCACAAGAACGGTGAACAAAAATCCCAGAACCACACGGGGGGACATAGTGAATGACCTGCAGAGAGCTGGGACCAAAGTAACAGAGGCTACCATCAGTAACACACTACGCCGCCAGGGACTTAAATCCTGCAGTTCCAGACGTGTCCCCCTGCTTAAGCCAGTACATGTCCAGGCCCGTCTGAAGTTTGCTAGAGGGCATTTGGATGATCCAGAAGAGGATTGGGAGAATGTCCTATGGTCAGATGAAACCAAAATAGAACTTTTTGGTAAAAACTCAACTCGTCGTGTTTGGAGGAGAAAGAATGCAGAGTTGCATCCAAAGAACACCATACCTACTGTGAAGCATGGGGGTGGAAACATCATGCTTTGGGGCTGTTTTTCTGCAAAGGGACCAGGACGACTGATCCGTGTAAAGGAAAGAAGGAATGGGGCCATGTATCGTGAGATTTTGAGTGAAAACCTCCTTCCATCAGCAAGGGCACTGAAGATGAAGCGTGGCTGGGTCTTTCAGCATGACCATGATCCCAAACACACCACCAGGGCAACGAAGGAGTGGCTTCGTAAGAAGCATTTCAAGGTCCTGGAGTGGCCTAGCCAGTCTCCAGATCTCAACCCCATAGAAAATCTTTGGAGGGAGTTGAAAGTCTGTGCTGCCCAGCGACAGCCCCAAAACATCACTGCTTTAGAGGAGATCTGCATGGAGGAATGGGCCAAAATACCAGCAACAGTGTGTGAAAACCTTGTGAAGACTTACAGAAAACGTTTGACCTCTGTCATTGCCAACAAAGGGTATATAGCAAAGTATTGAGATGAACTTTTGTTATTGACCAAATACTTATTTTCCACAATCATTTGAAAATATATATTTTTTAAAAATCCTACAATGTGATTTCCTGGATTTGTTTTTCTCATTTTGTCTCTCATAGTTGAGGTATACCTATGATAAAAATTACAGGCCTCTCTCATCTTTTTAAATGGGAGAACTTGCACAATTGGTGGCTGACTAAATACTTTTTTGCCCCACTGTACATCTATGACCTCACAGCCACAGATTTGTCTCTAGTGTCCAGGTTACTTACTAAGCCTTTTCATCCACTATGGGGAATTTCAATTCCAGTTCCACAGGGGAATTCAATTATCATAGAATAAATCATTTTCATAAATATCCATACATAAGAGCAGAATATGTAATATGAACAGGGTGTAAATAGCCACACTCGCTATGGCACAAAGAATGAATCAAATGAGTGTGTGATGAGAAAGGATGCAGGTATTTTAAATACACATAATAACTCTGCAACTCTTAGTTCCTAGTTTTGGTGTGTGTCCTTTAGTCTTTACAGTTCCCTCAGTGCTACCACCAGAGACTGACAGATAAGATAAGATAAGATAAAATAAAATAAAATAAGATAAGATAAGATAAGATAAGATAAGATAAGATAAGATAAAAGGTACTTTATAAATCCCAAACGTGGACATTTTGCATTGCAGCGGCATAAAACAAAAGAAGGTATTGCACATAATTAGAAATTAAAAGAGTAGAAATAAACAATTCTAAAAATATATAAACATCTCAAAATAGAAATAGGAATAAACCAGCATTAGAGTAAAAGATAATATATATATATACATTTGAGTGCAAGACGTTAACGTGTTAAGCTCCTACATCAGTAATGGAGCATGAAAGCTCCGGCCTCTGATCCAAATCCACCTTTACTGTGTGTTGAGTTGACACAATACTCTCTATTGAAGTGCGATCTAAGAAGACTTTGTTCACTGAGTTCATATTTGTAACATTCTTTGAAAGCTTAATTCTGTTCTTTCTTTTGCTCATGATGTGTTACTCTCCCAATTATGTAGACTGCACCTCTCCACCCCTGGCTGAGCAGCATTGATTTAAGCCTCCGTTCTCTCCTCTCTCTCTGTTTGCCGTCCCTCTGCTCCTCTGTTTTGTAGATACGATCCGACTTCCAGCTGACAGACACAAACAGCAGCTTGTTCAGACCATTTAGCTGCTGTTTGGACTGTGGCTACGTTACAACCTTATCAGGGGACTCGCTGGCACACCACCGCTGCTAATAAACTGATAACACCTCTGAGTATTGATTCTTTCCTAAAACAGGCCAACTCCCAATAATCCCGCAGTCTGGCCAACACCAATAATTGCTACCAGGAACTGGTTTCAATTTTTAGAAGGGCTTTGTGTAAACACATTAACTTTAAACCCTGTATACATAACTTCCAAAATCATACTTCACTTTTAAGATCGATATAATTGCTTCAAGGCAGCCATTTGTTTCACTTTTCACACTTGTATGAAAACCAACCTGCAGGAACTCATACCTTGCTACAGACAGTCCTCCTCAGCCGATGATGAGACCATTTAAAGTTCTTGATAAGTTTCTATCATCATGTGATTGAGCAGAGTATAAAGTTTGTTAGTGTGTTCAAAGACGCTCCAACATCTGATTTGAGCTCTCCTTGCAGAACAGAAGCCCTGGTACCAGACCGACTGATTGCTATGACCTATTTTGTTGCAGGAGTCCATGAAGACTACATTTAATGAGTTTTGCATACATTTTTCTTTTGTTTGAGTATTTAAAAATGTATGTTCTTAATTTGTAAAACAAGGATACATACCGTCTGGGATTTAGACTGTCCCTACCTAACTGAATCCAATAGTTATTGCACCATTGAAAGCGTAAGGCACTGGAGGGAAACTGAAATGAAGCTCTTGGGGACAGATACAACAATATGGGGACAGAGACAACAATATGGGTCTGGAGTCAGGACCCAGAGGCAGGGTTCTCCTTTGAGGCTTATTAGCTAACTGAACAGCGATATGGCTAGATGTACAGGCCCTGGTTCGAAAAAAAAAGAAAGAAACTTAAACTGGTCCTATGCAGCGCATAGGAGGAAGTCGCTTTTGAGTCCCCCGAACCCGAGGCAGTTCAACAAAATGTGGTCTTTGCCGCTGTGCCTGGCCATGTAGCAGCTCAACGGAAGGAGAGGAAACTGGTGAACAAGCACTGTGTGTTCTGGAGCTGTTCCACCAGAGACTTTGCTGGACCCTGGAGTGTTCAAACCAGTTTCATCTTGAATGAGGATACAGCTGATCCAATAAAAGATTTTCCATCGGGGCACTAATTATATTTGGACGTCTTTGTGTTTGTGGTGGTGATAGGTTTGGGTAAAAGCATTGGCAGGGAGGGCATTTTTAAAGTTTGGACCGACAGATAACTGACTTCTAATAATATCACTGCCTGCTCCAAGGCACCAGTAGATCCAGGCACTGACTAGATCTGACTTAAAATAGATTTGAATGTTTTGTACATTTTTATGGATGAGTGTGTGGTAAAATGTCTTTTAAATCTTTAAATCACTTGCTGCATACCTGAAAGTAACCTGTAACAAAAGTAACAATAATAAAGGCGTCTGTGGATTCTGTGGAAGTGCACGAGCACATGGCTCAAGAAGCTTACACAGATAAGGGAATCAATAATTTAGTGTGATATTTAAGTAAGGCTTGTGCACTGCAAATGTATAGTCAGATTGTTCTGTAGATGTGATATATGATTAATTTATACACTTTACGCACTCTGCCCTGTATCTGTCAGTTTAAAGTGTGTTTCCTTCAGCCTTGAATATGTCTTCATAGCTTTAAACCATATGCACTGAGCTCTGATTGGTCAGCAGGTGGAGCTTTACATGAGTTGAGTTAGAATTAGCATTGGTTACCGTGGCCATGTACCCTCGTTTAACTTTGTAAAACAGACTACATTTTGTAGACTAAACCGTATTGGTTTTTGTTGGAGTTAGGAAAATGTTCGTTGCTTGAAGACAAAGAGTTGTTCGAAAGTAGACCCGTAAACGTCTAGCTTAAATTTAAGAGTATTTATTAAAGCAATGTTGTGATAGTTTCACAAAGGGACACAGCTGTGGCCCTTAAATCCAATTCACTGGTCCACAGTCCGCACAAGGCAGTTAGCTGTCTACAGTTGCATGGAGAAAAGAGACCGTTCTTTCTCCGACATTCCCCCCCTCTCACGTGATCTTCTTTAATTGGCCGACATCGACGGGGAGGTTCCATGACGTATTGGGTTACGCCATCTTCTTTTGTAGTTCTGAACTTTATCCAACATTCAAAAGTCATTTCAACACACATTAATAGTAGTAATATAATGGTGGTGAGTTGGAGTTGAATACGGTGTGTTTGGTATGTAACTCCAAGCGTGATTCTCTCCCTACCCGTATTTTGATTATATCATGAGTCACGAGCTAACCGAGACAAAGAAAGAAAACACATCCGGTTTTATTACCGGAAGTGCACAAATGAGGTCCATCAAGAAACAGTGTATCAATAGTGTTCCGTCAGAATACTGATTATCCTTACATTGGCGTTTTAAAGGAGAGGTTAGCCAGGCCTTGTTTTGTTCTTTTCTTCGGTTTGGCACAATCTCCTTTGTCCCTCCCCCTCAGTAGAGTTTTGCTGCCATTTTTGTTTAAAGGTCCCATACTGTGGCCGTTTTTACTGATCATAATTCCATTGTTGAGGTGTATTAGAATATATTTACATTGTTCAATGTTCCAAAATCACATTGGTTTTCTCATACAGTATCTCTGTATGGTATCTCTATTCACTCTCTGTCCTAACGTGGGAGCTCCTGCCCCCCTCTCCCTATGAGCCCAGTGTGCTCTGATTGGTCAGCTCCCCCACTCTGTTCTGATTGGTCAACAACCTGAGACGCTCCGCCCCTGTCTAACAGAGTGCTTTCCCAGACCTGCGTGAAGCTGCCCCCAACAGTAAATGGTCGGTTGGCAGAGGGTGTGCCTATTGGTCTATAGCTATGGGCGTGTCAACTTGCCGATTGGTCTCCATTTAGTTTAGATTTGGTGACGTCAACAAACCCCGGAAGAAAAAAATGGAAAAAGAAAAATCTCCAACGAGGCGAGGGAGGGCAGCATAGACACGTCTTTTATGTTTTAGAGTTTTACTCGCTACAGGGTGTACTTTGAGGGTTTGTGACTTTGCAGACTGTTTACATGCAGAAAAAGCTACACAACACAAGAAAAGACGAGTTATAACCGGAAAAGCGGATGCGTAAAGCTTGAAAAGATGGGGTTAGTGTCACCTTTTTCCTGGCGCATTGCTTATCGTTGACTGTGTGTTTTATCGCTATATTCTCATTTAGCATCTTTGTTGTTTACGTATAGAGTCTAGGAGTCATGTTTCTGAATTGGACACTCCGATTGGGTGCCTTAACAGCCAATCGGAGTGTCTGATTCAGAGGGTTGGGTGTAAACCACTACCAACAGTTACATTTTCCACAGGGAAATGTGTGCTGTGAGACACAATACTCCCATGAATACCCCATTCTGGTTCAAAGCATGGCAGGTGCCACTGTGTGTGACTGTGGACTGGAACTGCCATGATCTACATCATGTTTAGACAAAACTAAATAAAAACGCCCATCAACACTGCCCAAAAGAATGGGCCTAACTCATGTACTGAAGAAGTTAGAAGCTTCTAATCACTTCTGGCACAATCCCAACAAATATGTGCAACTTTCAGTGTTGAATGTTTTTTACAATAATATGGTTAGCAGTTCTGTTTCAATGAAAAAAGGAAAAACAAAATCAGGGTGCGTTTTTAGATTTTTTTGTTTTCTGGCCAAATATCCCTTATTATAGCATGACCTGAGGATTTGCTGATTGCTGGGATGTGTAAAACTTGATTATACTGTGAAAAATGATCATTTACAAGGCAAAAAAAACAAATATACAAAAACGGAAATGTCCTAATTTGGGTCTCAGAGGGTTAACTCTGACTCCCTCTTATTGTCTTTGTTCTCCCATAGCTACACTACACTATGTGTCCCTGTTGCTTGACTCACCCGACTTGTTGCAAGACACATACCCTACCTTCATATATTCTTTCAAGTAATGGATTGGTGAGAAAATATCAATATCAATCATGTTTGTGCACTAAATGTGAAGCAACAGCCAGAGGGGAGTTATTTGAAAATAAAGCAAAGGGAAACAATAAGCCGGGTCTCTCAGCCTGCCATCACACCTAAATATAATTCATTTACATGTTATCTAAATTCATACAGGAGCAACTGGTTGTATGTCGCTTCTTCCAGCCTTCACAGCGAGCGAGACTGGCTGTTGCTTCATAACTACTTTGTAGACATGAAGCAAAATTAATTTTCTGCCCCTTGTCTCTCGCTCTGCCACTAACAAGCTCTTCACAAACCTGTCCTGAATTAAACCCAACTGGAAGTGACTTGCTGTTAAACTTCCGGAAATTGTGTTCCTCCGCTCTGCTCTTCATGCCCAAGAGAAAAGATATTATAATGTAACTTGTTTTCAGGTAGCTGCACCTTCATCAACACCTCACACTCTATTTACAACTTGGATTTAACCTCTCTTAATGCTAGGAGCCAATAGAGATATTTATGAAATGAAAAGATAAACTTGATTTCTAAATAAAGAAGTATTTGTGTGTCTGTTTCCATGAGACGGGAACATGAGAGTTGTTCTCTTGATTTACTGTTCAACAAGGATTTATCTCACTTTATTTACTGTGTTGAAGTCAAAATGATAATAGACATGGTTCTTATATACAGTTGTTTTTCGTGGCATTCATGTGAAATGTTTGTCTTTTTTTCATCCCTGAACTGCAAACATCGAGGCTTTGGGTGTTGTCAGAATCTATATCCAGACAAAATTGACAGCAAATTTATATGATATGGACTATAGGAGCCAAAATTATGGATTTATTATTTGATTATTTTACTGTTAAGTTATGTATAAACCATGTAGAATATTGCTAATGGAAACTGAAAACAAAAAGTTAATTGTTTTCCGCACTGAGGGTTTAATACCGCTGACAATGGGCTTACTGAGCTAGTGAATGTCTCAGCTGGGACAGAAGAGTCCTTAGGAACATATTTTGGTGTGTTTTGGTTTGAAGCCAGACGGTTTTTTGACCGCTGCTCTGCATGAAGTATAAGTTAATATAAGTTGTTTATATTATTTCACTTACATCATCCAGTAAGTCCAGCTCATTTGTCTGTAAAAGAAGAGAACTGTTAACAATTTTGAAGGTGAAAAGGGAAATAAAAGTGATGAAACAAACCAATATACGTCTCTCTGTGTGGTGTGTCGGCCCAGGCGCATACCAAAGGACAGATAAAGAGCAAAAACAAGGTCAGAAATAGCTCTTTTAAGTACAGAGGATTTAGTTCAGTCCACAGCCTTCACAGCTGGTGGTAGTGGGTGGGGTGTGTGATTTGAATGCTGGGCAGAGGACATTGTTCTGGGTTCAGTTGGACAATGTATATCATTTATATAATGGGGTTATTAATCTAGCCGAAAGACACTTTGACCTGCTGACTCCCCGATGTGCAGATTAGCGCTTTCCCCCCTGAGCTGCACCCAGTTCAGTGACTCAGCTGAGGCAAGGTCACAGTGGGGATGTTGGAGGCTTTTGTGACAATCCTCTGCAGCTGCTGCTCAGTCTGAGCTGTCCTGCCACACATGGACACGCTGAGGCTCTCCAGGACGGGGTTAAAAAGTGGAGAGTCAGGGGGCAGATCTGAGAAGAACCGTCATAGCAAGGGGATTTGATGATGTCATTGGTTTAATTTTTCAATCCAGGAGTTTGTCAGGGATACCTGCTGAGTGTGTTCAGATACAGCATATGTTAAAATGTATTAACATTTGTTGTGTTTTTGATTATATTTATAATTGATATTTGTTTTCTTTCCAGTAATGTTTACTGACATTGAAATACAAAGGATGTGTACAACAGTAGATATCATTAACATCCCCTCTTCCATTTCTTGTGACTGCTGCTTTATGCTCCAAAATCATTACAAAATTAAGTAAATGATAGCTAACTAAATAATATACGCTCATATTGATGGATTTTTCTGGACAATTAAAAATGTGTAAATGTTTTTTGACCAAAAGTGTTACCTTACTGTATTTTCTACAATAATGGAAAACAAAATGGAAAATCCAATCTACTTTCATCTGGTGCTCACTTCAGGGTCAGCCTTCATCAGTGTCTCTTCAGGGTCAGCTTACAAAATTGTATCATTCGTCCATTTTAGTTTCTCTGTCTCACAGCATTAGAACATTTTTGTAATGGCTGTGTGTTTTCTAAACAATTGTGTTGGTGTATGGGAGTGTGTCTGTTCATATCTTTGAGACTGCCACCAGCCAGTGCCAAATAACCCTGCATGCACTACACACCACACACAGTAACACAACCTGGCTTTTAATCTCCCGTCTGATATTAATATCCGTTCATATGGTGAATGAACACAAACATTCTGATGTTTCATTTTCTCCCTCTCCTCAGATGGTAGATCTGAGCATCTGATCTTTGTGAGGAAAACACATAGAGAAGGTGCAACTGAAACACAGCAAAGAAGATTCAGTTCTATCAAATGCGAATACTGCCAATGCATTGATTGTCCACCTCAATGTGGAGATGGATGAACCTTCTCTTCAGAGGGCTGGGGTCAATTCACACTTCTACAGATGTTTTTTCTTGCCTTGATGACAGAATCATCAGAGGGAAAACCCAGTCGGTTTATTACTGAGGTTGCCAACATCTCACATGGACACCAGAAGAGGAGGGGGGTTCAGTAGCAGCCTAAGCATACATCCTATCAGCTGTAATGTCTTCTAATTGTTCTATTGGAGAGGACATTTCTGTCTCATCCACCCCCCCAGATCAGACACACACACACACACACACACACACACACACACACACACACACACACACACACACACACACACACACACACACACACACACACACACAAACACACACACACGCTATCAGTTGACCTGACATGAGGATAAACACACAGAGGATCTGCTGTGTTTACTCCTGTGTGTGTGTTTGTGTCAAAGTGTGCACAGACACAGATGAAGTGTGTGTGAGTGCCAAGTGTTTCTCAAAAAGGTTCCTGCAGTTTAACTTGAGGTTATATTTGTTTCATTAGCTGTAGTGCCATCAAAAAGTTAAATTGTTTACTTTGTTTAATACTTGGTTTTAGGAGCAAACACATGCTAAACAAATCACATTCCCTGTGCATCAGCTATTTAATTTGTGTTAAGTGCTAATTAGCATCACACACTATCAGATAACATGCTCACCATGGTGATTATTATTAGTGTATAACATAAACATAGCATAGCATCTTGAAGCTTATAAGAATGCTGAGGTTAGCAATTAGCATTTGGAGGTGTCGGGGGGGGATCAGGACACCGGAAAAGACTGATAATAACCTAAACTCTCACTGCTTTCTGTAACATGAACAAATCATTTAGAAATAATGCTGTTTAAAATTACACAAACTACAAAGACACATAGAGCTACTACAATTATTTTCTTCATAGACAGGAACATCACTGTTAGCAAATTAGGATGCTGAACTCTATCCTCTCTCTCCCTCCCTGTCTCTCTCGCCTCCCTCCCTCCCTCTCCCCCACTCTCATATCCCTCTACCCCCGCTCCGATCTCTCCCCTGACCTCTCCGCGCTCCGTCCCACCCACCTTTCCCCACAGACTCACTGGCAATGTACCAGGACATTAATCCCCCTCCCTCACACACCCGTCCCTCATCCAGCACCAGTCACTTTCTATTCTCCGCTGCTACTGAAAATGTACTTTCACAAAGTATTTTTTTGCTCTAAAGAACTACTTGCACTACCGTCAAACTGTGTTGATTGTGTCTAACATATGTATATATTACTTAGGTTTTTTTTTGTATACCCCTTTTTACCCCCCCCTTTTTTTCTACGCTCTTATCTTTTTATGTTATATGTTCTTGTTTATATTTGCACTGTGGGAATGCCAGAAACAGTATTTCTATTCTCTGTATGTATAACACATGAGGTAACTTTGACAATAAAGTGGACTTGGACTTGACCTATTAACTAAATCTTATATATCTGTAATAGTTACTGTTATGAAGTAAATAAGTAGATTTTATCATATTTTTTCTGTTTAAAATGTTGAATTACTTATTTGTTTGAAGTCATATTACTCACTTTAATTATGTAAATGTTACGCATTTACTTTTGTAAATGAAACATGTTACCTAATAAATCTCTATGCAATCTATGCACTTAATATACATTGAGCGCAAACCACACAACTTAAATACAATACAATTAAACTTTATTTTGTCAACATTAAATACAATTTGTGCTTCAATACAAACTTACAACTCCCTGAAACTGAGCAATTGCAACATTTAAACCGGCACTCTGAATTGGAGCACTTTAAGTTTCTGGAACACCTCGAAAGTATAGCGCAGTGTTGGGGGGTATGCCAGGTTTAAGGCATAAATCAGCCCCATAAGCAGCGTGCATGCCTTGGCAGTAGCATACTGCTGCATCCTGGCATCATCTCTTTGCCTTCAAACAGGAGGGATGCATCCACTGGATCCTCTCTATTGGGACCATGGACAACCAGGATCTTCAGGACGTGTTAAGTTGCATCACTGCTGCTGACCTCCTGCAATGAAGTGAGAAACAACTCAAAATAGAATGCTTGACTTCATTGTCAGGGAAGAATGACTAAAGACCATCATTAACTCTGTGACGCTAGGCCCCTGATCCGGGCTGGCCAATTTTAATGTCTTTCAGAGGCTCTAGTGCAGGGGTCACCAACCTTTTTGAAACTGAGAGCTACTTCATGGGTACTGAGTCATACGAAGGGCTACCAGTTTGATACGCTCTTCTGAAATAACAAATTTGCTCAGTTTGCCTTTAGTTATACATTATTAATAATGATTAATGATACTCATCTATGTAAAGACACTGATCACGTTAATGATTTATCACAATAATTATCAACAACGACTGAACAAGGTGGGAAACAGATATCAATATTCAGCACTTTATCTCTATTAATCTCAGTAACTGTTACATTTTCAGATGATCACTTACATCACTACATTTCATAGGAGAAATGTCCCATTTTCACTAGCCACTGACAAACCCTTTTAACAAATCATGAACTATGTTGCACCATGTTTCAAAAAAAGTTATCAATTATGTAATGTTAAAAAAAATCAGCTAACATATTTTAAAATAAATCTTGTCACATTTTGAACCAATGTCCAAATCTGCGGCATTTTTAACAAAATAATAACTTACATATCATGAACACACTTTGAAATTAAACACAATTCTTCAATATCTTAATTCAACTTTGCACTGCCATGTTGCCACTGACAACATCTGGTATATGTTTCTTTGTTAGTGGGAAGACTGGCATTGCATGCTATTCATCAGTGTACTGTAATCTGGTGTGTAACTTGACACTGCAACTGTGAGTGAGTCTTTCAGATGTGCATCAGTGAGACGTTTTCTGTGTTTGTTCTTGATGAAGTTCATGTCAGAAAACGCTGATTCACAGAGATAGGTGGAACCAAACAGGCTGGCAACCTTCATAGCTGCTGTGCATACACCACTGTACTTCTCTGCATCAACAAGGCAAAGTTTGGTGCAGCCGGGTAGGCTTTGAGGTGGAGGTCATTTTGCAGTGTTATGATTTCAATCTCCACCGGTCCAGGATTTTAAGGATTGGAAATGAATGACACACATGGCTCAAGCTGATCAAGCTCACAAATCCTATTCTCAAACTCTTGCCCAAGTGTGTTCATGACTTCACAGTACTTTTCTGCAACTTTGTTAAATGTCTCAGATGCAGAAGCATTGTCTTTCAGCACCGACTGCACAGAGGGAAAGTGCAGCACCTTTTTTCTCTGTAAATCCACCGAAAAATGTTCATCTTGGCTTTAAATGCATTTACAGCACTTATCATATCAACAACAGTCTTACCTTTGCCTTGCAGCTCGCAGTTCAAGTAGTTCAGTTTCCCAGTGGTGTCCGTCAAAAATGCAAGGACGTATTTACCTTTGGACTGCATGAACTCTTTGATTTCACCCAAAACTGACAAAAAACGAAGTAAAACTCGTCCTCTGCTGAGCCATCGAATTTCTGTGTGTAGCAGCAGGTCACCATATTCAGCTGACATCTCCTCCAATAGCACCTTGAAAATCCTGTGCTGTTTTGCTTTGGAGCGGATGTTGTTTATGATTTTCACAACTGGAGTCATCACCTGCCCAAAGCCGATCACTTTTGCACATAAAGCCTGCTGGTGACTAGTGTAGTGGTAATGCAGAAATGTTGGGAAGTCTGGGTTACCATTACAGTGAGCGATGAAACCTGTATGTCGGCCGATCATAGCAGGAGCCCCGTCTGTAGTCAACGCTACCAGCTTTTCCAATGGTGCCTTTTTCTGCACAAAAAACTCATTGACCGTGTTATAAATGTCAACTCCCCTCGTAGTTGTCTTTAAGGGCAGTAGTGTCAGGAGTTCTATTCTTGTGGAGAAATCTTCAAACACCATCCGGATAAAAACCAACAGCTGCGCTGTACTGCTGCTGTCCACGGACTCGTCGCACTGGTAGTCTAGTAGGAAGGGAAGGGGGGGTCCCATGCACCCGAAAGATATGTTTTTCTAACCTTCCTTTTTGTAATCCTTAAGGTGTCTAGTAAATGGATTGTGATGGCCCCAGAGCCAATTATTGTCCCATATATGTTTTTATTAACCGTCTTCTATGGCCGGCCTGGATATTCCACTGTGAAAAATGAAAACTTTAAATCAACAGCTCCTGAACTATACATCCAACAGACACCACTCACCCCTTTTATTTTTGTGTTTTCATTGGGAATTGATTGAGAAAAAGTTTCCATGATTAGATCATGTTTGATGTATAACAGCTCAACTAAAATTGGCCTAAACTGAATCGCAGGAGCTCCCTGTACACCCTATTGATATTTTTTTCCCAACTTTTGTATTTTTACAATCTTAAAGATGTATAGTTAACACAAGTTGATGATATCCACTTGAAATGTTGTCACATGTATGCTTATTCTGGCATATTGGTTGCCATCCTAGATTACAACAAATGCAAAAAAGAGAACGTAAAATCAACATAATGTCTTAACTATACATTGTGCAGGGCAAATGACCCAATTTTTGGTTTCATTTTGGCATGAATCATCGATGGAGATGGGTAGTGACATGACTGAGGATTCATGGAGTATTATCATCCAAATAAATGCAAAAATGTAGACAAATCAATCGGCGGAATTGGGCCTTGGAAAAAAAAAAAACACCCCAAAAACTTTATTCATCAATTAGAAGGTCTTCGTAATCAATCTCTTGCTCTTCATTGTCTTCCTCATCCATGTCCTCGACTGTTTCCGCCAGCAAGTCAATCAGTGTAGTGGGGAGGAATTGGGCCACTGACCACACTGGCTCCAGGGTACCATCTTCACTCTTCACCAAGCCCTGGCCAGGATCGTAAGGCTTGGGGAACGGGAAGGTTGGTGTGTCTGCTCTTTTGTAAATGGACAGACGGTGGTTGATTCGATTAACATGTGGGACCAGGTTGTCCCTGCAGGGTGGCAGTCGGGAGAGGTCCACCTTCAATTTGTGGTGAGGGTCTCATCCTCCCTGATCATCCTTCTGAGCATGGTGCTTCTCACTTTGTTCACAGATTTCTCCCAGGGGTGGCCATACATCAGACATGTGAAGACCTCGATGTCCTCGAACACATCTGGTTTCACAGACCACTCCTCACCAATTTTTCTGAGGAGATAAATAATTATAGTATCACAAAGTCATATTGCATCAATACATAGGGCCAGCAGTTACTTATTGCCATGACATGCTTCTATAAATCTGAAAAAAACACTCACCTGAAAGCTGCCTGAAAACTTGGGATAGCTCTGCAGCTTTTTCAGAGGCCCAACCGTCCCTTTTCCCTTAAAGGCGCTTATAACATCTTCCCCTGTGAAGGCTTACAGGCCCAGTAGTTTTGTGCAGAACTCCGCCCCCTTGGAGTCGGGCAGTTCGCTGACATTTATGATTCTCCTGTGCTTCCCGGTCCCAATGTCCATATAGATAGTCAGCGGGATCGATTGGGCATGGTGCAGGAGGATGAATAAAATGTTGCTGTCTGGTGTCCTCACCACAGCCGTGTTGTGGGCCAGTTTAGCGGCATAAAGCAGGTACAGAACTACCCGGGTGTCTGTCTCTTCTTGGGATGACCCCAGCTCATGAATCTCAGATGTGGTCAACTGAGACAAGTAATTGAGTAACGTAAGGCACCAATTTCACAAGGTGAATTAAACATATATACTCACATTGCCACCAGATGACTCCAGCTGATATGATTTGCCTTCCACGACTACCACCGCTGTTCCACATTTCTCCAGCCTTGATGCATAAGCTTTGCTTGCCCATACCTCTAGTAGAAGTTTACAGGGTTGTGTCTTGTTCCCAAGACACAACCAGGAACCTGGAGCAGATGTCAGCTGCATCTGAGGGTTTAGCGGCATCAGGAGGGTGAACAAGACGGTTGATGGTGGAGAAGAGCAATTTGGGGTGTTTTTGTTGACTATTGATGAGTGTAGAGTAGTAACTTGTTTTTTTCTGAGCAAGGGCTTCTTTGTAGCTTGTGACGTGTTCTTTAAATGCTTCACAATGGACAGTGAGGCCTGATGTTCTGTATCGTCGCTCGAGCCTACGTCCTGTGGCCTTCATCCTACGGAGCTCAGGGGTGAACCAGGGGGCGGGACGAGAGAAAGACACGTAATGCATGCTGAGAGTGCTTCAAAGTCCAGGCTGAGAGAGAGGGCACGGTTGCAGTGTTCCACCATGCCATCAATTGTTTCGTAGGGGTGAGAGGTGGGTCGCTAGAGTACCAGAAAGTGTTGACGTACACACCCGTTTGATGTTCCTGAACGTGATGGGCCGTTTGGTGCACTGCTTAGGGAGAGGCACAGGTGGGAGGGGGTTATGCCAGCACAGCACACCAGGTCCAGAGTGTGCCCTGTGTCATGTGTGGGCCCTGTACATGTTGTGTAAAATTAAAGAGGTCCAGCAGTGAAAGGAAATCAGTAGCAAGGGAGCAGCTGCTGGAATCCACATGAATGTTAAAATCACCCAGCAGGATGGTAGACGGGGATTTCGGGCAAATAGTGGCAAGCAGTTCAGTGAGCTCTGATATGAAGCAGGCAGAGGCTTTGGGGGGGTGGTAGATTAGGACAACCTGTAGCTGTGTGGACCCAGTCAACATGAAGTGAACACACTCAAAGGAGGTAGTACTCACTGGGATGTCTTTTACCAGGATCTCAGCCCGATGAATAACAGCCAACCCGCCACCACGGCCAAGGCTGCGAGGCTTCTGGATATAGCCATACCCTGGGGGAGTGGCTTGGTTGAAAATGATAAATTCTTGTTGGTTCTGCCATGTCTCAGTAAGACATACACAATCCAGTGATTTTTCAAAGATGAGGTCATGGATGAGAAGGGCTTTGTTATTTAATGAGCGAATGTTAAGCAGCATGAATGATGTTGTCCTGGTTAGTGCAGTGTCAGGGGTGATAGTATTGTTTACACAGACCGATGATAGCAGATTTACGTGATGGGCGTGGTTTGCATCGATGACGTCGCCAACGTGAGGCATGGCACCAAACAGCTGGGACAGACAAAGTTTCGTGGAAATAAACAAACTTATGACGGGCAGCCCTATGGACATATGGGGGAAGACGCAGGAGATGGAGAGATTTGATCACCTCAAGGCAACCCGGAGATGTGTTAGAGCTAAGACTCATGAGTTCCACAGCGGTATATTTGAAGAAAGTCGTGGCCGTTGCTAGCATCCTAGCTTGGTTTGCTAATTCCATAACGGTGACAGGAGGCCAGGAAGACCACAGCACAGCGGGGGGGAAACTTTTTGGGATAGTAGTTACAGGAACCCACAGAAATGGACCTATCGTAGGACCCCACGGTAGGTCACTCACTGTACTTCAGTAGCAGGTGTCGTCTGATGGGTTGATGGTGTAGAAGCGGTGCAAGCAGCGTTAGACAGCCATGACAAACGCAGCATAACCGAGCTAAACAGCAGTATGATCCCGACACTGATGTCGAGGGTGGCCAACGTGTTTAGGTTGGTTTTAGAGCATAAAATCCACCAAAAAACAAAGCAAAACAAAACATCGGTTTGGTCGGAGATGAGAAGCGGCAACATACACGCCAGCGTCCTCTCAACGCCGGAAGTGAATTATTGTATGTACTTCCTGGTATGTATGTATGTATGTATGTATGTATGTATGTATGTATGTATGTATGTATGTATGTATGTATGTGTGTGTGTGTGTATGTGTGTATGTGTGTATGTATGTATGTATGTATGTATGTATGTATGTATGTATGTATGCAAGTATGTATGTATGTACAGTGGGGCAAAAAAGTATTTAGTCAGCCACCAATTGTGCAAGTTCTCCCATTTAAAAAGATGAGAGAGGCCTGTAATTTTTATCATAGGTATACCTCAACTATGAGAGACAGAATGAGAAAAAAAAATCCAGAAAATCACATTGTAGGATTTTTAATGAATTTATTTCAAATTATTGTGGAAAATAAGTATTTGGTCAATAACAAAAGTTCATCTCAATACTTTGTTATATACCCTTTGTTGGCAGTGACAGAGGTCAAACGTTATCTGTAAGTCTTCACAAGGTTTTCACACACTGTTGCTGGTATTTTGGCCCATTCCTCCATGCAGATCTCCTCTAAAGCAGTGATGTTTTGGGGCTGTCGCTGGGCAACACGGACTTTCAACTCCCTCCAAAGATTTTCTATGGGGTTGAGATCTGGAGACTGGCTAGGCCACTCCAGGACCTTGAAATGCTTTTTACGAAGCCACTCCTTCGTTGCCCTGGCGGTGTGTTTGGGATCACTGTCATGCTGAAAGACCCAGCCACGCTTCATCTTCAGTGCCCTTGCTGATGGAAGGAGGTTTTCACTCAAAATCTCACGATACATGGCCCCATTCATTCTTTCCTTTACACGGATCAGTCGTCCTGGTCCCTTTGCAGAAGAACAGCCCCAAAGCATGATGTTTCCACCCCCATGCTTCACAGTAGGTATGGTGTTCTTTGGATGCAACTCTGCATTCTTTCTCCTCCAAACACGACGAGTTGAGTTTTTACCAAAAAGTTCTATTTTGGTTTCATCTGACCATATGACATTCTCCCAATCCTCTTCTGGATCATCCAAATGCCCTCTAGCAAACTTCAGATGGGCCTGGACATGTACTGGCTTAAGCAGGGGGACACGTCTGGAACTGCAGGATTTAAGTCCCTGGCGGCGTAGTGCGTTACTGATGGTAGCCTCTGTTACTTTGGTCCCAGCTCTCTGCAGGTCATTCACTAGCTCCCCCCGTGTGGTTCTGGGATTTTTGCTCACCGTTCTTGTGATCATTTTGACCCCACGGGGTGAGATCTTGCGTGGAGCCCCAGATCGAGGGAGATTAGCAGTGGTCTTGTATGTCTTCCATTTTCTAATAATTGCTCCCACAGTTGATTTCTTCACACCAAGCTGCTTACCTATTGCAGATTCAGTTTTCCCAGCCTGGTGCAGGTCTACAATTTAGTCTCTGGTCTCCTTTGACAGCTCTTTGGTCTTGGCCATAGTGGAGTTTGGAGTATGACTGTTTGAGGTTGTGGACAGGTGTCTTTTATACTGATAACGAGTTCAAAAAGGTGCCATTAATACAGGTAACGAGTGGAGGACAGAGGAGCCTCTTAAAGAAGAAGTTACAGGTCTGTGAGAGCCAGAAATCTTGCTTGTTTGTAGGTGACCAAATACTTATTTTACCAGGAATTTACCAATTAATTCATTAAAAATCAGACAATGTGATTTCCTGGATTTTTTTTTCTCATTCTGTCTCTCATAGTTGAGGTATACCTATGATAAAAATTACAGGCCTCTCTCATCTTTTTAAATGGGAGAACTTGCACAATTGGTGGCTGACTAAATACTTTTTTGCCCCACTGTATGTATGTATGTATGTATGTGTGTATGTATGTATAATAAAGATTCATTAGGACAAGCAGAGGACAAACTCATTCTGTAAACTTGAAATGAACTGCCAGTGCAGCGCCGTATTTCGGCTGTTTGGCTCATGAATCGGTTCATGTATATGAGCAGTCTTTCTCGCTTCTGCAGAAAATGAACGAAGCAAGATAAATGAAGGTAATTTCCCTTGCAAAAGGCCTGAGTATGTGTACGTAAAAACATAGCCTGCATTCGGAATAAATGTGTGCCAAAGCGCAAACTCAATCGGAGTTGATCAAGGTATAGCCAAAACTGGTTTATTCTAACATCAGCAATAGAGGAACGCAGCAGAACATCAAACATATGTATTATCAGTGGTGTAGTGGGGATTTTTTAAGTGAGGGTACGCTATTTGTGACGTCACCCCCCCAAACACACACACACACACACACACACACACACACACACACACACACACACACACACACACACACACACACACACACACACACACACACACACACACACACACACACACACACACACACACACACACACACACACACACACACACACACACACACACACACACACACACACACACACACACACACACACACACACACACACACACACACACACACACACACACACACACACACTCCCACCCAAAAAGCCATACATATATTCAGCTTAACATGCAGAAATACACACAGGTGTCATATAGATTATTGTTTGTTTGTAGCCCAGTTTCCCGTCCTTTGCATCGATCCAGGGATAGGCCTCCTTTTTTCTCTTCCACATCTCCTCAGTCCAGATCGCGAACGGTGAGCTGTCGGAGCTCCCCATAGAAATATGGGAGCTCCCCACCGCCTCCGCGCTAGCATTAGCAGAAGATGTGGGAACTTCGGTGGTGGTGCTGGCTTGTGGCTCAGTCAACGTCTCTGGCTCCTGAATTTCATTGCTGACATCTTTCCGAAAATAAAAATCAATACTTTTCTGTCGATTTGACATTTTAATAACTACACTAACCACACTGAAATCAAAATAGGCTACACATCACATCCACGTTCTCGTTGTTTTTTTTTTGTCTTGTTTTAAGTCTCAGGTTGATGACGATTATCGAATGTTCATGTTATGTTCATGTCGTAGCCAATATAGGTCACGGACAGATACTGGGGATGTCTTATGTAGCCTATGTAGGTTGTTCTCACCATTGCCAATATCTCCGGATTGACATTTGAGTTGTAAGCTATTTTTTTTATTTTTTTTTTTTAGTTGTAGCCTAAGCTATTTTATATTTATTATTTTTTTATATATCACGTCGGGAGAAGTGGGTGGACGGCGTACCCCCGCGTCCAACGCCCACTACACCCCTGTGTATTATGTAATACTTACATAATACATAATACTACATATAACAATAACAATAATCATCATAACATTACTTGTATTAATAATACAATTAATGTTATGATGATTATTGTTATTATTATTATTAATAATAATAATAATAATAATAATAATAATAATAATAATAATGTTAATTATAATAACATAATATAATAATAGTAATCTTGAAATAGTTATTTAGAGGAAATGTTTTTTTGGGGTGCAAAATTCAACTCTATACGTCTCCCGTAGCTTCAGTCAACGTCAACGGTGTTAGAAATAGACAGGGTTGCCCTCTATCTCCGTCATTATTTGCGCTCGCCGTCGAGCCTCTAGCTATATGGCTTCGTAGTGAAGAAGGATTTAGGGGCGTCACACATTTCAGTTTTTCGCATAAGCTCTCTTTGTATGCAGATGACCTTTTACTGTATATCTCCAGCCCATCGTCCTCCCTTCCTATAATTCTAAGCATTTTAGAGCAATTTAAGAAGCTATGCGGCTACAAACTCAACCTCCAGAAAAGCGAATATTTCCCTGTTTCCCTCACTGAAAAACTTCCCCAGGCTCTCTTTCCTTTTAAAAAGGGCCCAGAATGATTCAACTACCTGGGTATCCATATTACTAAATCGTTTACGGAGCTTTTTGCTAAGAACCTTAGCCCCTTAGTAGATCCCCTTAAAGCAGACTTAGCTAGATGGTCCTCCTTGCCTCTCTCCTTAGGGTTAAAATGGTGGTGCTACCTCGGTTCTTATATTCCTTCCAACACATTCCAATATTTATAAATGAATCCTTTTTTTCGGCACTTGACCAGCAGATTAATTATTTTTTATGATGTAACAAGAGGGCACGTATTAGAAGAGTGGTTCTTCAACTCCCAAAGTCTAAAGGGGGACTGGCTCTGCCTAATCTCCGCCAATATTATTGGGCATGTAATATTAATAAGCTTCTTTTTTGGAACATTAATTTGGCACAGGGAGAACGCCCTCGGTGGGCCCAGATGGAGGCGTCCTCTTCGGGTCTCTCACTTTGGTCGGTGGTATGTTCTCAATTACCTTCCCCAATTAAAAAAGTTACCCAGAACCCGATTGTAACTAGCACTTTAATGATTTGGGGTCAGTTTAGGAGGCAGTGTGGCTTACATGCGTCTTCAGGTCTACCCCCAGTCTATCGCAACACCTTTTCCTCCCGTCATGCTCGATCCAGTCTTCCTGACTTGGTCAAACAAAGGCCTCCTGCGGTCTATTAATGATCTTTATGCTGGTGGTCTCTTCTCATCGTTTGCAGATTTAGCCAACAGATTTGATCTTCCAAGTTCCCATTTGTTCCGATTTTTTCATATCAGGCACTTTGTGGAAAAGAAATACCCCCAATTTCCACGCTGACCTCCTGATTCGATGATTGATTCTTTCCAATCACTTAAGACCGATTCAAGGGGGCTCACCTCCATTATATATGATAACCTTTTTAAGATAAATCCTACTTGCTTACATCCCCTTAGAGTTGTATGGGACCAGGACCTCGGGATTAACATGTCAGATGATCAGTGGGGACATATATTAGACCTGATACACACCTCTCCTATATGTGCAAGGCATAGTTTATTGCAGTGCAAGATTTTGCACAGAGTACATTTTACTCACGCAAAACTGGCTAGGATGTATCCTGACAGGTCTGACGCATGTAACAGATGTAAACAATCTCCGGCTGACTACATGCACATGTTTTGGTCGTGCCCTAAACTATCAGAGTTCTGGTCTGCAATATTTGGTTCACTCGGGATGGTCTTAGGTGAGACAGTGGACCCTAGCCCCCTCACTGCCCTTTTTGGAATTCCTTCGTCAGCCAATGCACCCATTACCACACGACGAGTTATGGCATTCACCACTCTGCTTGCTAGGAGGCTTATTCTCCTTAAATGGATACATCCCTCTCCTCCCACCCATAATAGATGGATACACGAAATCTTGTATTGCGTTAGACTTGAAAGGATTTTGTTCTCCCTTAGAGGCTCCCTGACGACGTTCCATAAAACCTGGCAGCCTTTTTTGGACCACATTGACACTGTTGATGAAGAACCCAAAACTTAATTCTGAGTAGAGACACCCCCCCCCCCCCCCCTTCTTTGCAATATATATATATATATATACAGTGGGGCAAAAAAGTATTTAGTCAGTCACCAATTGTGCAAGTTCTCCCATTTAAAAAGATGAGAGAGGCCTGTAATTTTCATCATAGGTATACCTCAACTATGAGAGACAAAATGAGAAAAAGAAATACAGAAAATCACATTGTAGGATTTTTAAAGAATTTATTTTCAAATGATTGTGGAAAATAAGTATTTGGTCAATAACAAAAGTTCATCTCAATACTTTGTTATATACCCTTTGTTGGCAATGACAGAGGTCAAACGTTTTCTGTAAGTCTTCACAAGGTTTCCACACACTGTTGCTGGTATTTTGGCCCATTCCTCCATGCAGATCTCCTCTAAAGCAGTGATGTTTTGGGGCTGTCGCTGGGCCACACGGACTTTCAACTCCCTCCAAAGATTTTCTATGGGGTTGAGATCTGGAGACTGGCTAGGCCACTCCAGGACCTTGAAATGCTTCTTACGAAGCCACTCCTTCGTTGCCCTGGCGGTGTGTTTGGGATCATTGTCATGCTGAAAGACCCAGCCACGCTTCATCTTCAGTGCCCTTGCTGATGGAAGGAGGTTTTCACTCAAAATCTCACGATACATGGCCCCATTCATTCTTTCCTTTACACGGATCAGTCGTCCTGGTCCCTTTCCAGAAAAACAGCCCCAAAGCATGATGTTTCCACCCCCATGCTTCACAGTAGGTATGGTGTTCTTTGGATGCAACTCTGCATTCTTTCTCCTCCAAACACGACGAGTTGAGTTTTTACCAAAAAGTTATATTTTGGTTTCATCTGACCATATGACATTCTCCCAATCCTCTTCTGGATCATCCAAATGCCTTCTAGCAAACTTCAGACGGGACAGGCATGTACTGGCTTAAGCAGGGGGACACGTGTGGAATTGCAGGATTTAAGTCCCTGGCGGCGTAGTGTGTTACTGATGGTAGCCTCTGTTACTTTGGTCCCAGCTCTCTGCAGGTCATTCACTAGGTCCCCCCGTGTGGTTCTGGGATTTTTGCTCACCGTTCTTGTGATCATTTTGACCCCACGGGGTGAGATCTTGCGTGGAGCCCCAGATGGAGGGAGATTAGCAGTGGTCTTGTATGTCTTCCATTTTCTAATAATTGCTCCCACAGTTAATTTCTTCACACCAAGCTGCTTACCTATTGCAGATTCAGTTTTCCCAGCCTGGTGCAGGTCTACAATTTAGTCTCTGGTCTCCTTTGACAGCTCTTTGGTCTTGGCCATAGTGGAGTTTGGAGTATGACTGTTTGAGGTTGTGGACAGGTGTCTTTTATACTGATAACGAGTTCAAAAAGGTGCCATTAATACAGGTAACGAGTGGAGGACAGAGGAGCCTCTTAAAGAAGAAGTTACAGGTCTGTGAGAGCCAGAAATCTCGCTTGTTTGTAGGTGACCAAATACTTATTTTACCGAGGAATTTACCAATTAATTCATTAAAAATCCTACAATGTGATTTCCTGGATTGTTTCCCCCATTCTGTCTGTCATAGTTGAGGTATACCTATGATAGAAATGACAGGCATCTCTCATCTTTTTAAATGGGAGAACTTGCACAATTGGTGGCTGACCAAATACTTTTTTGCCCCACTGTATATATATTTTTTTAAATATTCACCCCCCCCCCTTTGTATGTATGTGGGAATGAGATTGCGGGGTAATGGGGTTTTTGGTTGTTTTACTATTTGTATTAGAAAATCACAGTATTCGACATTTAAGTTTTTGAAAATGTCTGTTTGCTATCTGTGCAAAACCTAATAAAAACGATTTGTCAAAAAAAGAAAATGTCTCCTCTTTACACATTTGGACACTTCATGCTGATCACATGCAGTACTTACTTAAAATGGTCAATTTGAATATTTTTGCGTGCTGGGGTCTTGGAATTGCATATGTGGATCTAATGAGCCCAATTATATTCATGTGTGATGATGTTAGGCCCCATAGGACCCATTTCATTGGAGTGAAACCATTTCTTGAAGATTGACACACAGTATAAAATGAGCTGTTGTGGTCTCTAGCCTACTCACAGCCATAAACTAAAGATGGAGGGCTTTCAGAGGATGTATGGCATTCCTAGGTTTATTGACAAAAAGGGGGTTTCTGAGCAGTTTCCAAAACATAAGTGCTCATCGTCCAAATGCAAAAAGATTAGATTTTTGATTCCAAATCACAGCATAGATTATTCCATGTCTTGGTGTCCTAATGTGATACTTTGAAAGGATTTTTGACCATATTTGGCAATTCTCGAGTGGTAAATATGCTTAAAGGTCCCATATTGTGGCCGTTTTTACTGATCATAATTCCATTGTTGAGGTGTACTAGAATAGATTTACATTGTTCAATGTTCCAAAATCACATTGGTTTTCTCATACAGCATCTCTGTAGAGCAGGGGTGTCAAACTCAAATACACAGTGGGCCGAAATTAAGAAATTGCTACAAGTCGAGGGCCGGACGGGTTCCACGTTTATTGAAAACTTATTGAAACAACCTTATTGCACATATTGAACCTGGAACTAACAAGGCCTATAGATTATTGCCTATAAAACAACATTAATTATGAAATAAATGAAAGAAAAATTATAAATAAATAACAAAAGAACATTTTCTACAGGTAAACAACAGCCAGAAGTAATTTACTTCAAAGAAAAATCAAATGTCCTGTAGTAGCAAGAGAACAAAATGCAAATATTAAACTGCATTAAAAACTGAAACTGTGTCAAAGCACCGTTTGCTGCTCTGTGATGCTCACTTGTCTGAGCCAGATACTTGGTGTCTTATCTTGGTTACAAGTTCATCAATGTCTGGGGTCAGGCTCTGAGCTGAGGAAATCCTCAGGATTGAGTGAAGGTGTTCATCAGTAAGACGAGTCCTGTGTGAAGTTTTGTTTTTCTTCATCAAAGAGAACAGCTGTTCACACAAGTATGTGCGGCCAAACATAGAGAGCCTTTGAGCAGCCTGGGAGCGTAGATGGGGCATTGTGTCGGGGATGAAACGTGGAAACTCTGCAGCGCCCACAGACTCATATTTTGCCTTCAGTGTGTCACTACATTGGAGCTCGATCAGCTCCATTTGCAGGTTTGATGGTGCGCTTTCCACGTCAGCTGCAAATGGATTACTGAGCAGTTCAAACCTGCTTTTTTGGGCTTCAAAATCGGCAAATCGCCTTGTGAAGTCAGCACCAAGTATGCCGAGTTTTTCAGTAAACTGTCTAGTTGGGATAACAGCGGCAGCGACCTGCTCTTTTATTGTTTGGCAGTGCGGGAAATGGCTCAAGTTTTCCTGAAGAATCTGCGTCTCCCACAGGCGCAGCTTGGTTTTAAAAGCCCTCACTGTAGCGTACATGTCAGTGATGACACGGCCCCGCCCCTGAAGCTGCAGGTTAAGCGCATTCAGGTGGCTCGTGATGTCACACAGAAACGCTACTTCACACAGTCCCGGCGTCACGGGGGGGGCGTGAGGGGGCAACGCGGACTGTCCGCCCCCTCAATCAAAATAGTATTTTTTTAATGTATTTTTTATTGTTTTTAGTTTTATTACAACAGTTTATGATGTGTTAAAAACAACAGAAAACTCCACTGACAAACCAAAATGAACAGCATGGGTAAATAAAAAAACAGCTTTGCAATTTACGCAGTTTAGGCTACGTCAAATTGACGGTTAGCCTACTGACGGTCAGTGCGTCATCCCGATTCCCGCCATAAAACAAAAACAAACGAAGCAACGTAGCAGCTATTTTAATTCAAGCGGACATTCAGAATATTTTATACATCTCTGTCTATGGACAGAATGGATATTCGCAAATGGCTGAAAAAGCCAGAAACAACCACACCGTCTGCGGCATCACCGCCGCCTGGCAGCAGCAGCAGCAGGAGCACCGGAGAGGACGAGGAACACCTGCCGAGGGAGGAGCCGCAGGTTCAGCCTCGCAGTGAGGAGAGTGAGCTGGGTTCACTGGGACCGGAGAGCCCGCTGTCGCACTCACAGCATGGTTTAGGCCTACCAGAGGACCTCGGAGTTGACAAGCCAGCTCAGGTTCATCTCAGGCAGTTTCCAAAGAAGCAACAGCATAATAATGACTGTAAACGGTCATTTTCGGCTAATTGGTACAACGAGAGAGACTGGCTTGAATATTCGCAGCAATTGGATGCAGCCTTTTGTTTTCCCTGCAGGAAATTTGGAGGGAGTGACTCTGTTTTCACAAGAACTGGATATACTAATTGGAAGCATGCTAATGATAAGGCAAAGGGATTTAGCAGGCACAGTAACAGCAAAGAGCATCAAGCATGCAATGGTAGCTGGAAAGAGAAGGAAATGCGATGCAACACAGGCAGTGAAATTTCAACCATGGTTAACTCTCATCAGCTTGCGCGAAACCGCCTGTATGTGTCTGCAATTGTTGACATAATTGAATTTCTTGTCTCAAACGAACTGCCACTGAGGGGTGAAGTGGATTCAGTCAATAGCAGAGATGAACTGGGAAGCGGAATGTTTCTCTCCCTGTTTGGTTACACGCTGAGGCAAAACCAAGAGCTTGCAAAGGCTTTCAGTACAATTCCAAAAAACGCAACTTACACATCACATGATATTCAAAATCACATCATTGAACTGATGAGCACGATCGTAACAGAGCAAATTGTTAAAGATGTCGGGGAGTCATGGTTTACACTCAAGGTAGATGGAACTAAAGACCCGACAGGCAGTGAAAATGTATCTATAGTTGTGCGTTATATGGACAAGGACTACAAAATGCAAGAGAGGCTGTTATCAATGCAGACAACGGACAAATGTGATGCCCAGTCACTCACTAATGTTGTGCTTGATGAACTGTCAAATGCTGGCCTTGACGCAAACAAAATTCTTAGTCAGTGTTATGACGGAGCCAGCGTCATGTCGGGACGAGAGGGAGGCATGCAGAAGCTTATTCAAAATAAGTTAAACAGAGAAGTGCCTTACATCCATTGTTTCAACCACCAATTACATTTGGTGATCGTGCATGCTATTTCCTCAGAGAGTGCAGTTGGGGATTTTTTTGAAGTGTGCAATTCCCTTTATAAATTTATGAAAAAGCCCACTGTAGCCGCACAGTACAAAGGAGAGAAGCTTAAAAGGCTGTTAGAGCAGCGATGGACCGGACACCTTGACACGGTGTCTGTGGTGCTGAAGTCACACACTGCACTGGTGGACTTCCTGAAAGAGATCGGAACCATGGGAGCAAGTGCTGATGTGAAAATTGAATCTGTTGGACTTCACAAGGCCATTACAGAACAGAGCTTCACATTTCTCACCGGTGTGATGCACAAACTATTGGGGCTGATGGACCCAGCCAATCGGATGCTGCAAGCCGAAGAAACAGATCTAATCACTGCAGTCCAGCTCATTCAAAGTGCCTCTTCTTGCATAGAGGATCTACGATCAGATGCGGAATTTCAGAAACTGTGGTCTGACAGCGATGCAGGTGATGGCGCCGGCGTGCCTGCTCCTCCAAAACGGCAGCGGCAGGCCACCAGGACGCTACAAGACTACGTGGTGAGTGAAAGCCTTGGGCAGCGCGAAGTGGACATTCAACAAGAGTGCAAGCGGCTGTTTTTTGGCATCATCGACTCTATTCTGAGTGAAATGGCTGCACGTTTCAGCGAGCGTAACGGGAAATATATGTCAGCTTTGGACGCTTTGGACCCCGCCAGTGTGAATTTCCTGGAGGCTGAGAAAGTGAAACCACTACTGGATTTAACAAACACAGACATGGTTGAGGCACAGTTCACAGTTGCGCGAGAGTTTTTGAAAAGCCGGTGCACAGGCCAGGGAGAAGTGAGAGTGACTTTGAGTCACCTTGTTGCAAAGGAGTCCAGGGTATTAAGTGCCATACCAGCGGTAATGACAGCATTCAAACACGCACTAACATTCGGGGCATCAACTGCTACATGTGAAAACTCGTTCTCCACGTTGAAGAATGTATTTAGTGAGCACAGACGCAGCATGTTGCATCGACGCAAAGCCCATCTCATCCAGCTGGCCTTTGAGAATGACCTCAGTAGGAAATTCAAAGATGAATAGAAGGAGATGCTGCTGAGGAGGTTCCACTCGTCAGGAAAGAGGAGACTGCAACTCTACTGAAGGTAAGAGCTGGTTATTTTATCATTTGTATTGTTGCTACTGTTTGTTAGCAATGTGGTTATTGATCATACGTTGTTGGATAGATCAGCGCCTCTGATCTGTGGAGTCTGTTTTGATGTTGCTCTGTTATGTTTTCTCATTCTATGCAGCATCATGTGACATGTCACCGCCGGTGACATGTCACATGATGCTGTGACTCACCGCCCCCCCTCGGTTTTCAGCTGCCCCCCCCTCTGTACTGAGCTGGAGCCGGGACTGACTTCACACAGAAACTTTTTATTTCGGAGCTCTGATGTGTCTTTCCCTTTGCTTTCCATGAACTCACAGATCTCCTCACGCAACTCGAAAAATCTTTCCAGCACCTTTCCCTGGCTTAGCCATAGCACCTCTGTGTGATAGGGCAAGTCACCATAGTCCGAATTTAACTCCGCCAGAAAAGACTTGAACTGGCGGTGATTTAAACCTCTGGCTCTGATAAAGTTAACCGCTCGTGTTTTGATGCTCATTACATGTTCCATTTTCAAGGCTTTGCCACACAACGATTCCTGGTGTATGATGCAGTGATAAGCTGTCAGCTCACTTGTGACGTTTTCATCCTGCATGATGCATCTTTTCTCGGATCCTCCCCACCAATCCACTTTTTTGACCGCACATCGCAGGCGCTCCATCTGTTGTCAGTCCAACAAGTTTATCCCACGGCAGCCCCATTTTATCTACACATCTGGACACCTCTTCAAAGAGATCTTTCCCCGTAGTTGTGCCATGCATTGAGCGTAATCCAAAAAACGCACAGGCTTGAGTCCACTCCACGGATGAAAATTGACAGCTGGGAAGTATCAGAAGGGTCGGTGCTCTCATCCACAGCAAGGGAGTACGCGATGAAAGCTTTTCCCTTTCCCACAAGCTGTTGTTGGAGATTGGCAGCAAGGTGGCGAACACGGTCAGCAACGGTGTTTCGGCTCAGGCTCACATTTAAAAATGCTTGCCTTTTTTTCTGGGCACACGGTGTCGCAAACTTTAATCATGCAGTTTTTGACAAATTCCCCCTCGGTAAAGGGCCGGGATGATTTTGCAATCTCTGCTGCCTCAATAAAACTGGCCTTAACAGCAGCCTCGCTTTGTGATTTGGCTTTAGTGAACATAGCCTGCTGTGACACCAGACTTCTTTTTAATTCTTCTACCTTCTGTAGCCTTTGTGTCGGGTCCAGATGCTTGTATTTGTCGTGGTGCTTCGTTTCATAGTGTCTTTTTATGTTGTATTCTTTCATTACAGCCACACTGTCTCCGCACAGAAGACACACAGCTTTGCCCTTTACATGCCACCTGTCTTGAAAACCCCTGCCATTTTGTGGGGAGAGGGATGAAAGTTGACAGAAGTGCTGATGAACGATGGGGGCGCTTGTGATTGACGCGGGCCTGTGATTGACGTGCAGACGCACGGGCAGTGCATTATGGGATTTGTAGTATTATGGTGGCGCGTATGATATACCAGCGGGCCAGCTCTAATAGTAAATAGATTTTGTCATGCGGGCTAAAGATAATTCATTCACGGGCCGGATGTGGCCCGCGGGCCTTGAGTTTGACACATGTGCTCAGTGGCGGTGCGTCAATAGTGGGCGCTTGGGCGCCGCCCACCCTGACTTTTTGAGTTAAAAAACGTTATATATACAACATAATTGAAATAAGAAATGTACCGTGTTTATGGGTTAAATGTGTATGGGAGACCACTGTCAAGAACCGCTAAAATGTGTCCGGACATAATATATTGCCATTCGCCTTTTCTGAGAATAGGCAGGTCGGCTACCGTCCGTGGGCGCCGATAACATGGGAGTCTATAGGAGAGCTTATACTTTTCTCAGTCATTTTAGCAAGGATAGCTTTTCATTGGGGGATGAAACTTAGATCTGTGGGCGCAAATCTTTGCGCCCACAGCCAATGGCATTGTTTCTTAGTTCAATGTGACATTCTTAGATACGCGATTGGACTATTTCGGCGAATCAGCATCGTTATCATTCCCTAACCACAAGCGTAAAGAGCAGCACCGTAGCTAGCTGAAACTTAGATTGAGTGAATATGGCGACATCGATGGCTGAGAACTCCGTGCAAGCTCTACTTAAAACACCGTTTCATCGACTATCAGATGTCGAAAAGAAGAAATTGAAAGACTTGGGACCCGAGCGTCCGGATTTAAACATTCAACAGACGACCACTGATCGCGGGAGAATCTACACTCGGACTTTCTCCTCAAACTTGTATGCTAAGCGGAATTGGTTAGCTGGTTGTACAGTGAGCAATGCCTTTTTTTGTTTCCCTTGTCTGTTATTTCAAAGTCCTGGGACTGAAACACTTTGGACTACAACCGGGATGAAGGATCTAAAGCACTTCACACAAAAATGTAAGAAGCACGAATGTGGCCGCAGCCACCTAACCAACTGTCTTAAGCTAAACCTCTAAAAAAAGTGCTATTTAAACCGTGCCGCCCAACTGCGCCCCCCCAACAAAAAATGTTCACCAGCCGCCACTGCGATGTGCTGTAGTAGAGTATCCCGATTCTCTCTCTGTCCTAACGCCTTGTCGGAGCTCCTGCCCCCCCTTTTGAACCCAGTGTGCTCTGATTGCTCAGCTCGCCCACTCTGTTCTGATTGGTCAAGCAACTGAGAGGCTCCGCCCCTGTCTAACAGAGTGCTTTCCCAGCCTTCCCGTTACAGCTGAGCATCAGTTTATGTGTTACAATGACGGCGGTACAGCCATATATGTTTGAACCGGAGTCCGATCCTGAAAATGACACAGACCAACGTGATGGACCTGATCCACCGTCCCAAAGTAGACTGGAGCAGGCGGTTTCACAGTGAATGTTTTTACTTTGTATCGCTCTTACATTTCAGATGTAATGTTAGAACTGAAACAAAGTAGGAACTCTGCAGGCTTTGCATATCGGCATCAACCTGTGCAAGGTTTGTGAAGCTGTCGTCCTTGAAATGCCGGGTACACAGTACAGTACTTCGAACTGTTGAAGGAACAGTGTTAAAAATAAATTTCAACCACGGACTTTTTCGTGGTACTGCCTTCGGTAAGGCAAACAGATGATATTTCCCCTCACATTTCAGGGCACAAAATACTTTCTTGACATTTCAGTCTTTCAACAGTAAATGGTCGGTTGGCAGAGGGTGTGCCTATTGGTCTATAGCTATGGGCGTGCCAAATTGGCAATTGGTCTCCACATTTAGTGACGTCAACAACCCCGGAAGAAAAAAATGGAAAAAGAAAAATCTGCAACGAGGCGTTTGAGGGCAACATAGTTTTTTCTGTTTTAGAGTTTTACTCCCTACATGTTGTACTTTGATGGTTTGTGACTTCAGACTGTTTACATGCAGAAAAAGCTACACAACACACAAAAGGACGAGTTATAACCGGAAAAGCATAATAGAGGGACCTTTAAATTTAGCAGTAAATCTGTGTATCAAATGCTATCAACTCGAACATTTCTGCAACAACTTATGGGACATAATAGAGCAGGATAGCATCTCTCAAATACTTGGATCAATGTTCTGAGTCCTAAAACACTTTTTTTCATTCATTTAAATTTATAAACTATGTTTATAATAGATTTTTGACTAGAAATAAAAAGCTGGGTCACTCCTAGATGACAAACTGTTGAGCTGCTATCTCCCTCTAAAGACCTCCTGTGTCATTAAAAAAAAAAAATCACTCTTTACCAGGAAATCTTCAAAAAGATCCTCTTGTTTTTCGCCAAGGTAGAGTATGAGGCTGCGGATGACAGAGTCACGCCTCATGTCTATGCTTTGGTTCTGTGAAGAGAATAATATACTGAACTAATATTCATACACAATAAACTTTCAAGTAAGAAAACAAGAGTGTGCAAGGAGGAGTGATATGAGCAAACTGAGCAAGCGCCATGGAAAGATGGACCATGCAGGGGCATTTAAACAACCGAGTGTGAGGGTGTGTGCTGTATATGTTGGGCAATGTTTGATGTGTGTGTGAGTAAGGTCTGTCTCCCTTCAAAAAAATTTGATCATGCACAATTTTGAACAAGCATACCTGACTCCGTTTTTCCAGGAACGGCCTCAGCTTGTTCCCACGGACTCCTCCCTTGGCATTCATCAGGGCAACAAATTGTGATGTGTAGTGGTCGAGTTTGTACATGAAGCTCGGCTCCAGCGGAATTGTAGTTTTTCACCAGAACTCCGCCTTCATCTGGGTGACAAAAGAATCACAAGCACAAAATGAGGAACTGGACCAATAAGTCTGATACAAAATGAAGGCAGGGTAAATTCTGTATAGTGTGTTTTAAATCGTGCAGATATTAATGGTGGAATGAACAAGGTAGCTCTTTATAGAATTTTAACTTTGAGAGAATAACCTACCTCAGCTTCACAAAAAAAGCAAGCCATCTCTCTTTGAACTCATCAGCAGCAGGACTACCAGTCACAACCTTGAGCCTTCGATCAGAAAACGTTTTCGAAGTTGAATATATATTAGTACTATAGTCACAATCTTTAAAAACACAATGAACAGATTTGTGCTTTTTAGATGACCGCTGAGGTTTTCAAAATATTGCCTCTGTGTGAAAACTATTTGCATTTACATACAAGACATGACAATGAAAGAATTTGCCCTAGTTGCTCAGTTTGTGTATGGTATCTAGACAAATGTGTGTGAAGAGCACCCCACCTTTAAATGAACAAGGACAATCTGAGTACAAGCATGGTATTGACCGGCTTTGACCGCTGTGTAGATGATTCAATCTATAATGCTTTATGAGCTGTAAACGTTTTCATGCCGTGAAGTTGGAATGTTTGCATGACCATCTCATAATATAAAGAGTCGTAATTTTTCTCCCTGTTGAGACCAGCGCAAAAATCTGTCAACGATCTCCTCCCTAGACCTCAACTGGCTCCATTTAAAAGTAAGGCCACTCTGTAAATGAACAGACATAATTTGTAATATTAAAACAATGGTTTAAACATTTATCCACAATTTTATATTACATTACGCAGTGAAGAATACCAGTAATAATATATCACGCATACTCTATTTGCGTGTGCAATCACTCCGAATAGACTCCACTGGCTCACTGCTGTATTGCTCTGCTTCCTGTTGATAGACAGCTATGCTAATAAGACAGATGAACTTGTGAATATAACATTTCCATATATTAGACTTGATTGAATATTTGAAGAAAAAAAAATTAAACAAGGATATTTTACTAAAGTAAAAGTAACTTTTCCACAGTATATAAATACTGTGCTACAAGTCAAAGTCATGCATTCACAACCTTACTTCTAATCAAAACAAAATCAAAATATACTTAAAGTAAAAAGTAGTCATTATGCAGAATGGCTCATTTGAGCAATAATACTTTCACTTCAAACTAAAACAATATAATTATAAGAAATGTTAAGTATGATGAAAATATTTTAGAAATGGAAATAAAAAAGTATTTTTTTGACATGAGAATACCAGCAGTGGCACCAAGCCAATTTGTGTTGCATCAATAATGTTGCAGGTAGTTAACGTAGAAATGATTTTTTAGTACTTTATATACTGCAGGGTAGCTTAATCCATAATATTACATCATCATTTAGAATTTGATTTATATTTTTGAACGTATCTCATTGTTCAAAAATACTAATGCTGTCCAACAAATGTAGTGGAATAAAAAGTACAACAATGTCTTCCAAAGTGTAGTGTATAAGTAGTAGAAGTATAAGAAGCATACAATGGAAATACTCAAGTAAAGTACAAGTATCTCAAAATTATACTTGAGTGCAGTACTTGAGTAAATGCACGTAGTTACACAGCTTTATACTGTGAATGGTTGAGCTCCAGGTCGCATTTTTAGGTTTCAAAGTTGACTTTATATTGGAAAGGGGGAACACACAACATTATCTAAATTATTGACAGGCATAAGTTATTCAGTTGTTGAAAAACAAGCCTACTACTAACTAACACGGTAGACATACGCTGTTGAAACTCAGATCCATTCAAACAAAATAACACTGGCATCTTTTAATTCACTTCACTTGTGGCGTCGGTTTAATTTACGTTAGCCGTGTGTGTGTGTTTATTGTGAATTAGCTTCATTTTAAATTGCATGGTCGGTGTACGCTTTGTTCATTTATTGATGGCAGAAACGAGAAAACAGCGGTAGCGCTGGGTCTAACCTGTGTAACGGCAGCAACATGTCTGCTCGTCTTGCTAGCTGGCTCCGTCTCACGGCGGTGGGGAGGAAGACCCAAGGGTGCGAGTCATTTTCTCGTGTCTACCACTAACATTAATACATTAAACAAACTTTCAAAAAGCACACGACAAGCCCTCTGGCCAAATCGATTTCTTCGTCCTCTCATGTTGGGGCAGAATGGCACTACAGTGACTCACTATCGCCTCTCCAGTAAAAAGTTATACTCAGTGGCGTTTTTATATGTAGTCCGGCAGATATGTGAATAAATTGTGCTTTTGATGATAAAAACATGAACTTTGGCACATGGCCGCCATTGTTTGTTATTTTACCATTAGTTTAGGATCTAGACCACCTAGGATCTTGATTCTGGTGGCTAATCCTACATTTTCAAGGATGAGGAATGCAATGGTACTGTTTACAACATGCTAGAAACCAACTAACTATGTATCTGGCATTCAGAGAACTAAATAACATTAAATATATCATTTTGGCTGATATATCGGCCAATATATTTTTTTAACAACATCAGGATCGGCAGTTATGCAGCCGATGTGTCCTGATTTTTACATAAAAAGCCTATCATAAACAAACAAAATAAAAACATTTATTATTTATCCTGTACTTGTCTGTTTTAGTGGTGTAAATGCTATTTTCAAGAATTATCCATTGGATCGGCTGCCTGCCAAAAACATTAAAATTGTCACAACTGGATGAAGGTCAGGGCATTGAGGCAGCATTCTTGCTTCACAAAGCCAAATGGCATGACACATGCAGACTGGAGTACAACAAAACAAAACTTCAGAGGGCTGAAAAGAGGCAAATGCCCCATGAACATGGTCCAGACACCCACAAGTTCACCTATTAGAGCAGTGAACATGAACATAATTCAACAGAGGTATGCTTCTTCTGTAGCAAACCTGCAGCAGGAGATGATTTGCACAGTGCAGCAACATTCCAACTTGACATTCATGTGAGGCGGTGTGCCTTCAAATTGCAGGACAAACCCCTCTTAGCCAAACTCAGTGCTGGAGACCTCATTGCCCAAGAGGCTAAGTACCACACCTAGTGTCTTATCTCTCTGTAAAATAGATTGAGGGACAAGAAAGCACAAGAATCCAACGTAGATGATGTTAACCATGGCATTGCATTTGCTGGACTTGTCTCCTATATTGAGGAAGTGCGCATGGACAATCCCCTTGTTTCACCAGTGTTCAAGCTAACAGACCTGGTGAATCTGTCCAGTACCAGGCTGGAACAACTGGGAACGCATGTGGCAGGGCATGTACACTCCTCCAAAGTCAAGAACTAAATTCTGAGTGACTTCCCAGACATGGATGCTCACAAGCAAGGTTGTGATAATGTCCTCATATGTAATGAGGTTGTTGGTGCTGCACTGGGGAAAGCATGTGAGCACAATACTGACAATGGTGCAGTTCATCTAGCCAGAGCAAGATGCAACAGTCATTGACACTCTGAACCAGATTGAGAAACTTGGACAGGACCAGTATGACATCTATGTCATTGAGCGCATGGTCAAACAGACAAAGCCCATCAAAGATCTCATCAAAAGGAAAAACCTCCCTCTATTCAGCCGGCCTCCAGTCCGAGAGAAGTCCAGGTCCCAACAACAGCTCTCACCTCAGACTGTTTCTGTTTTCTAGGGTATACATTGTATCACAGATATGTGATGGAAGTCTGGATGAGTTTTTTTAACCATAAAAACCAGACATGTCCATCATCAATGTCACAAATGTGCAAGCTGGGAACTGGTACCAAGTCAGACTTGGTGGGCTGTTTGGAGGACCTGATTTCTTTACAGGAGAATGCATCCCACCCGACAGTACAGGTAATCATTCTTAATGGGGCTGCTCATGTGAACATGCTACGACCTGGTGCTGCTAAGACATTTTTTGAGTGTTCTCACCATACGTCCTGTCTCATCTGGAGCATTGTCAGCAGAGACAATGTTGTGTGGGATGACTATTCTCCCTAAAGTCTGAAGGCTGAAACACGCAGCTAGAGAGGGAAGGGAGTTCATAGACGCGTTGAGTCATCCAGTGTCTTTCCTAGAAACTGGCCAGAGTTTCTGCGCATTGATGAAAACAAGGCTGAACTTTCCTCCTTCCTGGCAAACAGTGTGGCAAACAAATAATCAGTACCCATCATGCTGAAGTCCTTTGCACTCAACCTCAAGATGTATCAGGTCTTGCACCGTGCAAATATGGAGAGGCTGATACCTGCATCCTACCGCACATAGGGGATGCTGTGAAGGAAGGGTATAGCAAGGTGTCAGTATGCACAGTTGACACAGACGTGGTGGTACTGGCAGTCACAGCAGCCCAATCCCTCAACATCACTGAGCTGTGGGTTGCCTTCGGAGCTGGGAAGAGTTTCCGGCATTTAGCATTTACTGGATGTGACACAGTGTCATCTTTTGGTGGCAGGGGCAAGAAGACGGCATGGGATACATGGATGACATTTGATGGTGTCACTAGAGCCGTCTGTGCCTTGGCTGCCACCCCAGACTCCGTACAAGACTGGATGGAGCGATTTGTGGTATTGCTGTATGACCGCACTAGCAGCCAGGAGTCAGTCAATCAGACTAGCAAGCAGCAAGGCCACAGGAGGATGGGAAGTTTACTGGACCACATTATTAAGTAGCCCAGGCCTGTCGCGAACTCCTTCATTGTGGATGCAAAAAGGGGTGCAGTGGACAGTGCAAATGTTTCAAGACAGCAAATCAGTGCACTGCCCTTTGCCACTGTGGTGGACTGTATTCACAACTAACTCTGCATTTAGTTGAACACATGTAATATCATATAGACAGAGAAGGAAATAAGTATTTGATCCCAAGCCGATTTTGTAAGTTTGCAACCCTTAAAAAATAAAAGCCTATACTTTTAATGGTAGGTTTATTTTAACAGGGAGAGACAGAATATCAAAAAGAACATCCAGAAATGTAGATTTAAAAAAAGATATAAATTGATGTGAGTTTAATTGGGGGAAATAAGTATTTGATCCCCTTGCAACCAACAAGAGTTCTGGCTCCCATATCCGGTTAACTAAGTCCTCTCGCTTTAAGAAAGTACTCCTCAACTCTTTACCTGGATAAAAGACACCTGTCCACAGTCAATAAATCAGATTACAACCTCTCCGCTAGACCATAGATGGGTATTGTTATCATGGTGGAAGTAATGTCTAAGGACATCAGGGACAAGATTGTAGACCAACACAAAGCTGGGATAGAAGACAAGACCACCAGCAAGCAGCTTGGTGAGAAAGAGACAACTGGTTTGATTATTAGAAGATGGAAGAAGCATAAAATGATCATCAATCGCCCTCAATGTGGGGCTCCATCATCTAAGATCTGGCCTGTTGTGGGCATCAATGATCATGAAAAAGGTGAGGATTCAGCCAAAAACTGCACAGGAGGGACTTTCTAATGATTTGAAGGCACCTGGGACCACAGTCACCAAGACAACTATTGGTAACTGTCAGGGTTGGGGAAACAGGACCCAAGTGCAGTAAATCAAGGGGAAGCAGGTAAAGGTCCAAACAAAAAGCTAGCTTTATTCAAAAGCTGTTGACGAAAAAACACAAAGCAAGGGGAACACAGGACATGAAAAACACTTAGCTTCAGACATGAAGGGCGACAGGAACAGGCAGGTATCATGGACTAGATCAGGGAAGAAATGACGACGACCGAACAAGAGACAAAAGTGAAACAGGGACTAAATACACAAGGGTAACCACAAGACGAGAGACAGCTGGAAGGGGGAGGAGAAACACAGGGGCATGACTATGGGAACAGTGTTGCCAAAGCTATTGTTACATACATCATGACATACAAGAACATCAGACCATAAGACAAAAACAAAAAAGAAAATACATAAGGAGAGGTGGGTACATCAGCGTTGGGTTGACATAACATAACTAGAATTAACAGCATTAAAGAACAAGGGAAATAATAGTGTGGTGTGTGTTTGTGGGAGAGAGTGATACACAGGCGCGTGCATGCACACACACGCACACGCACACACACACACACACACACACACACACACACACACACACACACACACACACACACACACACACACACACACACTCTCTCTCTCTCTCAGCAGAAACTTACCAATAGCAAGATGTAATCTGTGTCCGAAACACTGGAGTCTGGTCCATTCGTTCAGCTGTGCTGCTTTCACCATATTTGACGCGTTGTCCGTCGTTATGCAGACAAGGTTGTCTTCAGTGAGATCCCAGCACGCAAGCCCCTCTCTCAGGCCAGCAGCAATGTTTTCGCCTGTGTGGTCTTCGGGGAAGTAGGCCGTTTGAAGGCTGCGAGCTTCGAGGTGGAGGTCTTCAGAGATATAATGGACCGTAAGGCTTTGATAAGGCTCCGCTGTACGGCTTGACCACATGTCTGTTGTAGCCGCAAAAAACTCCACAGCCTTCAAGTCCGCTGCTACTTTCTGCCTACACTGCATATGTAGCTGCGGAAGGGCAGTCTGACTAAAATACGTGCGGGAGGGCATTTTGTACCTCTTATCCAGCGTAGTTACCAAATTATTGAACCCAAGCTTGGTCACCGTATTGACGGCCATCATGTCTTTCGCGATGCATTGGGTTACTGCTTTGGTAATTTCCGTGTGCCGCTTTGAACTGCGTTCATATGGCGTAACACCTTCAAACAGTTCGGTCAGTGATCCTTGCCGATTAACTTTACTAGGATTATTCTGCACACTGCTTGATTTTGTAGCCATACATCTATCATACACTGTTTTGTGCTGCGTTTTTAGGTGCTGGTACAAATTGGTAGTGTTGCCCCGTGATGTACCAACTCTGACCAGGCAGGTTTTACACAGTACCTGACTCTGTGCAACATCTTCTTTCTTAAAACCGAAATAGTCCCACACGACTGATGTGTATTTCCTCTTTGAAACTAGCCCCGCAGGGTCTGGTTCTGTTGAGCCTGAGGCCATTGCGTAGGTTACAGCTAGCTTTGCTTGCGAGTTCTCTCCGGTAGACTGTTTCAAAACTTTGCTCCCTGTGTCACGTGACCAGAGTGCAGCCTCTGTGGTTAGACAATCTCGTTTTACTCCCGCATATCACGTGAACAGAGTATAATCGCAGCCTTTCTTTATAATGTTGATGTATTTGTATACGTGTGTACCCCTTGTACGTTTGTATGTTGATATGTACTGTATGATTTTTTAAATGATCAAGGGAGAGAGATACTGCACGCGCCTGCGCGCGTGTGTGTGTTTGTATGCGTGTAGCTGTGTGTGTAGCTTTGTGTATGTGTGTATGTGCAGTCATTAACAGAACACAATGTTTATATTATCTCCTTGTTTCAGATGATGACACAGATGAGAGCTCCTGGCCAGCCTTGTGGACTGAAAGTCAGGCTAGGGAATTTAGGAACAGGCATCCTTGGTTAGAGTGGAGGGACAGAAAGTTAGGTAAATGTCAGCACACATGCAAAGGAAAGCTGATCCAAACAACAGAAATACATGAAGTCAATGACTATGCAAATGAATGTTAATTCATGGTCATGTTAAAAGTGCATTTGAAACCTTTGCACCATTTCATTACTATATGTTAGTTATCAGTAGTTGTCAAATAATTAGCTATTGAAAAAGTGGAACATTTTTCTCCTTTTATCTGCTTTTCATGCATTTGTTAGCCATGATGTAAATATTGTAAGCAGTTTATTAAATACTTTTGAGTAAATATTGGCTCTTTTCTGCAGATGTTATTGGTAAAAACGTGTATTATGCTAATTAGTCATGGTTTTGTTTATTTCCAGGTTGTGCTCTTTGCAGCGCTACAAAATCAACAGTGGACAGTGTCCTTACAAAACAACGAGTGTCTATGTCTGAGGAGTGGGTGCACTTTAAGATCCAGTCCTCAGATTCAAGCAGATCAACATCTCTGGCCTCTTTGAGAAACAAGATTAGACGACATGAGATGTCCAGAGCACACAAAATAGCCCATGAGCTCACGGAGAAGGGTGGACAGGATTTAGTTGGAAATTTGGTGAGAGCTGTGTCAGAGACTGTGTTTGCAGAGACAGATTCTGTATTCAGAACAGCATACTATCTTGCGAAGATGAACCAACCTTTTACTGACCATGATAGTCTCATTGAGCTTCAGGAAAAAAATGTTGCCCACATGGGCACTCCAGGTACAGTTCCACAAAAATTGTAGAACACATAGCAAAAGAGATGCAGAAAGAAATAGTTCACAGTATTGTGACGTCTTCAAGCAAGTTGTCTGTTCTCATTGACGAGGCTACATCTATTAGCCACAAATCTGCAATGATTGTCAACTTGAAAGCCTCAGTGGATGGAGCTACTCCTGAATTTTTGTTCCTGGAGCTGGTTGAGCTGGAGAGCCAAAGGGCAAAGGATATAGAAAAAGCTCTGCTGAACTGTTGGACACTGCAGGCTTCAGTGAAGAGTGGCTTCAAAAGAACTGGGTCTCATTTGTTTCTGATGGAGCCAGTGTCATGTTAGGCAAGAACTCTGGTGTGGCAACCAGGCTGACAGCAAGGTACCCTAGCCTCTTCACATGGCACTGCATCAACCACCGTTTGGAACTGGCTGTATCTGATGCTGTGGATGAGATTCAGGCAGTCAACTACTTCAAAGTGTTCCTAGAGAAGATCCACAATCTCTACAGTCAGTCCAATAAAAATTCACGAGAGCTTCTGGAAGCAGCACAAGAAGTGGGCTCGCAAGTCCAGAAAATTGGCAGAGTTTTAAGTACGCGATGGGTGACCAGCAGTTTCCGTTCTGTAAAGGCTGTGTGGACATCATATGAAGCACTCAAGAGACACTTTGAAAATGCTGCAGGTGACCAACAAGAAGCAGCAAAGAGAGACAAACTATATATATATGTCTGAACTTGCAAACCTGTCTCAGCAACTCCAGGCCCATTCTGTCACACTCTTGAGAGCAGACCATCTTCTAAAGCGCACCATCAGAGTGCTGGCATCATTCAAAGATACCCAAGGAGAAAAATTAGAGGAGGCACTGACTGCACAAGCTTTGGGACATTTAGGATCTGTTCCCTTGGAGTCAAATGCAAAGCTCACACCAATCAATGCAAAACAATTCCTACAAAGTCTGATCAACAACTTGGAGAAGCGCCTCTCATTTGATGGTGAAATGCTTCATAATCTCAGCATTCTCGATACAGGCAACTGGCCATCAACCCCTGGCATACGGCATGGTGAGGCACAAGTGAAACAAGAAGAAACAATCTTGGTGAAGAGCAAGCAGTTAATGGTATGAGAGATTTCCTTGAGCACCCAGACAGTGAGTCTGAAAGCTTAAAGCCACTCATACAATGCATGAAGACCATCCCTTGCAGCACTGCTGAGTGTGAAAGGGGCTTCAGTCTCATGAACAATATATGCACAGACAAGAGATCGACACTGTTGTTGTCAAATGTAAGTAATTTGATGATGATCAGCATCAATGGGCCCCCTGTAACACTTTTTGAGCCAAGGAAGTACGTCACAACATGGCTGAGAAGCCATCGCTCTGCCACGCAAGCAAGGAGGCAATGCACACCTCAGATGCCTGAGTACAATCATATCTGGAAAGCTCTGTAGACTACCAGACTATGTCCAGAAGTGTTCCATCCTTTTTTCAGGGCTTGTGGACTAACACAGTGAACCCAGTATGGACATGTTGAGTTCTTTTTCAACCTTCATTTATTGAGGTGAAGCTTATTTGTTCATTTGTTTCTTGTTTGAAGCTAATTTGTCTTGTAGCACTTCAAGGATGTTTGCTTGTTCATTTAAGCTGTTACAGTACATAGTTTGACAATGATTTATGGAAGATAATAGGGCTGAACAAGTTTGAATACATATCTTATGCATTGAAAAATATGTTTAAAATGATTATTGTGTGATATTTGTGCAGATCTATGCGAAACAAAGATGTTTCTTTAAGTGTAGAATATGATGTGTGGGTCAGGTCTGTAGCATGACCATATTTATTGTATATTACTTGAAAATTGCAGTAAGCCATATTGAGATTTTGATGAAAAATGTTGATTAATTGTTCAACCCTAGAAGATAAGTGGGCTTTTTCCATCATTGTTCATTCTTTTATTTGTTAATGTCACTGGCAGTTAAAAGTCACATAAAAATGCTTATAATACATTGACATGTTGATAACACATAACCAGTCTCAAGATGCATACTCTACGCATTACTGAGTGTGATGGTGTTCATGAGGTGTTGCTTCGAGACAGGTGTCGCTCCATGATGCGTCACTCTAGGATGGATGAGTACAATTATTACAGTATACCCTCTACAAAAAAGTAGACTACACCACTGCGTGAGTGTCTCGCTCTCCTCTGTAATCTCCGACATGGTTTTGCGTAACAGCAGTTGCCACACAGCACATCATACATAAGTGAGTGTCTATACCTATGCTGGCTAACACCCTAGCTACCAATCTCGCTATCCACCCCTCTAACCGCACTGTCGACAGCCTGGTGGAGCGCTATAACATCGCTCTCGCCCTCAGCCTGGACTCTGTTGCTCCACTTATCACTAAATCGGTCTCCTACGCCGGCCCCGCTTCCTGGTTTACCCCAGAGCTGCGGAGGCTCAAGTCCATGGGTCGCCGGCTCGAGAGGCTCCACAAAAGATCTTGCCTCACTGTCCATCTTGAAGCCTACAGAGACCATGTCAAGTCAACAAAAGCATCCCAAAATGCTTTTCAATACCGTCAAACGCCTTCTTGACCCTCCCGATGCCCCGCAACCCTCTGATGCCGCTGACCTTTGCTCCAGGTTCCTGGACTTTTTCCATCGGAAAGTGGATTCCATCCATCAGCAGCTTCAGGCAACTACACCCTCCCTGATGGCCACAGTACCTCTGCAGGACATGTACCATCCTTCTGCCTGCCCACCACAGTGCCGCCTCTCCACCTTCTCTCTGCTGGATGCTGATCAAGTCCTTGACCTCTTGACCAAGGCTAGGACTTCATCCAGCAGCTTGGACCCACTGCCCACGACCCTAGTGAAGGCCCGTCTCCCCACCATCTGCCCCATGGTGGTTGCCATCATCAACGCCTCACTAAGCTCCAGGTGTGGTGCCATCCAGCTTTAAGTTGGCGGCTGTGATTCCAACACTGAGGAAGGCAGGCCTGGACCCAGATGACCCCAACAACTACCGCCCAATCTCCAACCTTCCATTTCTGAGCAAGATCTTGGAAAGAGCAGTGGCTGCCCAGCTACAACACCACATGTCCCACCATGAGCTCTTTGAACCTCTCCAATCCGGTTTCAGACCCCATCATAGCACTGAAACCGCCCTCATCAAAATAACAAATGACCTCCTGATTGCTGCAGATAATGGCCTTGTCTCCATCCTCATCCTTCTCGACCTCTCTGCTGCCTTCGATACCATTTCCCATTCCATCCTCCTCTCCCGTCTTGCTGAGCTCATCGGCCTTACTGACACTGCACTCTCCTGGTTCCAGTCATACCTTTCCAACCGAAAACAATACATCACTTTGCAAGGCTCCCACTCCACTACAGCAGCAGTTAACCATGGGGTCCCCTAGGGATCTGTCCTTGGCCCTCTCCTCTTTACCATTTACTTGCTCTCCCTCGGTCAGATCATCCGCAACCATGGACTCAGTTTTCACTGTTATGCAGACGACACCAAACTGTATATCAGCACCAAGCCTTCCTCACATCTCCCACCAATACAACTCAACAACTGTCTGCATGATATCAAAACCTGGATGACCAATAACCTACTGAAACTCAACACCAACAAGACAGAGCTCATGGTGGTGGCCCCAGCAACACTGCTCAAGAAGGTTGGAGACCTCACCCTGGCCATTGACTGCTGTATCACCTCGCCAACATCTGAAGTGCGGAACCTGGGCGTCATTCTGGACTCCACACTCTCATTCAGTTCCCACATCAAGAGCATCACCAAATCTGCCTTTTTCCACCTCCGTAACATTTCAAGACTCCGGCCGTCACTCACCGACTCTCTCATTCACGCCTTCATCACCTCCCGTCTGGACTACTGCAATGGTGTCCTGTCTGGGCTGCCCAACAAGGCCGTAGACAGACTGCAGTATGTCCAGAACTCAGCTGCCAGGGTGTTAATGCACACCAAGCCCTGGCAGCACATCACCCTCATCCTCAAGAAACTCAATTGGCTGCCAATCAAACAAAGGATCTGCTACGAAATCCTCCTCCTCACCTACAAATCACTTCACTCATTGGCACCCCAGTACATCACCGACCTCCTCCAGCCGTACTCCCAGTCACGGTCCCTGCGCTCCACCAGCAAGGACTTACTCTCCACTCCTCGCACCAGACTCAGAACCTTTGGCGATAGGGCTTTCTGTGTACTTGCCCCTACCCTCTGGAACACTTTGCCCCCTCATATCCGTTCTGCCACGTCTCTTACACAGTTCCAAAAGCACCTCAAAACACACCTCTTCTCTCTTGCCTATTCTCCATAACCCCCCACCCCTCCCTCTACCTCCCTCCTCCCACTTTGTGAAGCGACCTTGGGTATTATGAAAGGCGCTATATAAATCCAAGTCATTATTATTATTATTATTATTATTATTATTCTGTCTCTAGGTTTGTTGCTAAAATCGCCTATTATGTGGTCAAATACTGCCATCTAGTGGCCAAGTTAGGTATCGGTTTTAATTTAGTCAGTAAGTTACGTTCAGTGTGGTTAGTGTGCAAACGGTAAACGAGGGAGAAAGACGTGCTGTTTCTGTTGCTCGCAATGCACTCGATACAGGACAATCTGTAAGTAGTCATTTTGTAACTAGGTGAACTATATGTGCTTGGGTTAATTTTAGCATATATATTCATGTTTGTAATGTGTAAAGAGTAATTGTGCATTTATGAAACAACATGTTGTGCTAGCTAGCAATTCTGTGGAGCTTAGCATTGAACTGGTCCTTTGTTGTAGCATAAATTAGATAGCGTAATGCTAGAGTAGGTTAACAATGCAAGTAGATTGAAAACAGATCTTTATTTTGTATTTTTGTATTTTTTGCAGTTTCACAAGAATACTGTGTCAAGTAAACGCTCTGAAAGCTTCTTCAGACTCCTTGGATCAGTTTGTTTAACTCGCTGTCTAGGCTGTGTAGCACCACACATAGCTGAGGGCAGAAGAGTGAAAAGATTAGTCAACACATCAAATTATTCACCAAGAGCTACATCTCTAACCAGTCAAGATGTCAAATGCACATAACACCCCTCCCGTCTCCCAAATGGAAGTTAGATCAAAGTGTGGATCAGCAAAAACGTCAGCTTCACACCGGTCAAGCAAGTCAAGTGCTAGCATGGCTACAGTCCGAGCACGGGCTGTAGCTGAAGCTGCCCGCGCCAAAGCCGAGTTTGCCAAACGCCAAATCGATATGGAGGTCGAGAAGGCACGGATTGAAGCAAGGCTGAATGCTCTAAAGCAGGAGGGTGAGGCTGAAGCAGCCCTCGCTGCAGCAAGAGTCCTTGAGGCGGCAGCTGAAGGCCCAGATGACCGTGAGTTGACCACTCCAGCTATCCCAGTAACAACGCATGATCCAGTCAAACGCGTTGCAGAATACATCAAAACTCACTTTAAAGATGAGCCTGAACCTGAGATGGAAGAAAGGCCTCAGCGAGAATCTCAGCCTAGGTACAGTGTGCCACCACCAGTCACTCAGTACACACCTGGGTGGGCTACAGGGACCCCAGCTGGATGGCATCCTCATCGAGCCCCACCTGTCTTTAACATAGGTACCAGAACAGACAACACACATTCACAAAGCAGATCAATGTCCAGAACAACAGAATTCTCAGATCTCGCCACTTACCTTGCACGCCGTGATCTTCTAACCACTGGGTTCAAGGTCTTTGACAACAAACCAGAGACTTATTTGTCCTGGAAGTCTATGTTTTGCAATGGCATCGAAGGACTAAACCTCAAAGCCAGCGAGGAGCTCAATCTCATACCTGCAAACTAGTCACCTTTCGGCGAAATTCGCCGTTTTCAACTCAAAATATGTCATTGACGTGAATCGTGTAGATCCGAAGAGTTTTTTTTTTAGGGGGGGGGGGGGGGGGGGGGGGACTCTATAGATTACACGTTCATTCTACATGTTGAATGATGATAGCGTAATACAAATATAGGCTATACATACAATGACAAAACTGCCGTGGGCTATATGTTATCCGTATCCTTTGTTAAAATTAATGTTCAATAGCTCTATGCCAATGGGAACAACAGAACGTGCGCATTACATATGGACCAATGCGACACGTTCATTACGGCCGTGGACCGATAAACACTCAGTAATGTACGCACATCAACCGGCATTTGCGTGTTTAACACCTTGTTTAACACTGGCGTTACCGCCGCTTAACTTAAATAATGAAGAACTGCTTTTAATTACGACTTGGCCGAGATCTTAACGTGCTGTTCATGCGTTTCCCATGAATAGCCTACTACTATAACTCGGAGCGGAGCAGGATATAATGCGCATGCGCGGCGTTGCTAGGCAACGTTTACAAAGGCTGGGGGGGGGGGGGGGTTTAGTTTGTCACCTTTTTCAGCCCTTCTGAGTTTGCAGGTATGCAATCTACTCACAAAATGGCTGGACGGGGAGTCGCTTCAACATGCCCTGAGGATTAGAGCAGTTCATGTGAACAATCCAGAGACAGGCCTCTGGCGTCTGTGGCAGCGGCTGGACAAGAATTACGGTTCATCAGAAGCCATTGAGGCGTCCCTGTTTAAGCGTCTGGAAAGTTTCCCCCGGATCTTCTACAAAGACAACCACCTGCTGCAAGAACTCGCTGACCTCCTTCTTGAGCTACAAGCAGCGAAGAACGAAGGCTATCTACCAGGCCTCAGTTTTCTTGATACGTCCAGAGGAATAAACCCCATAGTTGAAAAGCTACCGAATAATCTCCAAGAGGCTTGGATCAAGCAAGGATCAAGATATAAGAAAGAACATAATGCTTTATATCCACCCTTTTCTTATTTTGTCGAGTTTCTGAACAGTCATGCTGAAATGAAAACAGACCCCAGCTTTATGCTTCAAGGCTACAACACGCCACATCCCAAAGCAGAAAAAGCACAAGAGAAGCAGACAAAGATTAGAACACCCATCACAGCAAACAAAACAGAAATCGACACGCCTGATGCAAATGCTTATACACCACCTCTTGATCCAGATAAACAATGTCCCATTCACAAGAAGCCACATTCTCTTGCTAAATGTCGGGGCTTTAGAATGAAGACATTGGACGAGAGAAAAGGTTTACTCAAAGAGCATTCCATCTGCTACAAATGTTGCATATCTACAAGGCACAGGGCAAAAGACTGCAAAGCAGTGATTCACTGTTCAGAGTGCAACAGCAACAGTCACGTGTCAGCACTGCATGCTGGCCCACTGCCCTGGTCAGTCAAAGATCCAAAGACACCTACAGAGGGTCAAGGCGGGGAGCCAGACAACCCACACTACATTGAAACCTCCTCCAGTTGCACAGAGGTATGTGGAAAGGGGCTACAGGGAAAGTCATGCTTGAAGATTTGCCTGGTCTATGTTTATCCAACCAAGTTCCCTGAAAAGAAGAAGAAAATGTATGCAATGTTAGATGACCAGAGCAATGTATCACTGGCAAGGTCTTCCTTTTTTGATATGTTTGACGTACAAAGTGAAGCTCTACCATATACAATGAAGACATGCTCTGGCATAACGAACACCAGCGGAAGAAGAGTCAACGGCTTCATCATTGAGGGGATGGATGGGAAAGCACCTATGCCATTACCGACACTCACTGAATGTAACCAGATTCCGGATAATAGGAGAGAAATACCTACGCCTGAGGCTGCAGCTCATCACCCTCATCTGAAGCCCATCGCGTCTCTGATACCTCCACTGGATCCCTCTGCAGAGATCCTTCTCCTCCTAGGCAGGGATATCATCAGGGCACACAAGGTACGCAGTCAGGTGAACGGCCCACATGATGCACCTTACGCTCAATGTCTTGATCTAGGGTGGGTGATCATGGGGGACGTTTGCCTCAGAGGAGCTCACAAACCCACTGTGAGTTCTTTCAAGACCAGCATACTTGAAAATGGGCGACCCAGTTTCCTCACCCCCTGTGAGAGCAGAATTCACGTCAGGGAGAGGTACACAGACACCTGCCCCCTAGGTGAAAAGACGCAGACTAAGGAGGATGTAGGCAAACTCATATTCAAGCAAACAGCCGATGATGACAAGCTGGCACTTTCTGTAGAAGACCAGACATTTCTGGATATCATGAACAGAGAATTCCACAAAGACAAGGCCAATAGCTGGATGGCTCCACTCCCCTTTCGTTCCACTCGACAGCGCCTGCCCAACAACAGAGGTCAAGCCGTCCATCGTCTAATGTCCCTCCGTCGGACGCTGAAAAAGAACACAGAGATGAAAGATCATTATGTGGAGTTTATGGAGAAGATGTTTAAGAAGAACCATGCAGAACGCGCTCCTCCCATTAGTGCTGATCAAGAATGCTGGTATCTCCCGAGCTTTGGCATTTACCATCCACAAAAGCCTGGAAAAATCAGGATAGTCTTCGACTCCAGCGCTCAATGCAATAATGTATCCCTTAATGATGTGCTGCTCAAGGGCCCAGATCTCAACAACACCTTGGTCGGTGTGCTCATCCGATTCAGACGCGAACCTTATGCAGTGATGGCAGATGTTGAGCAAATGTTCCACAATTTCATTGTCAACGAGGAACACCGGGATTACCTTCGGTTCTTGTGGTTTCAGAACCACGACCTGGATGGAGACATTGCAGAGTTTCGAATGAGGGTCCATGTATTTGGAAATTGTCCATCACCATCAGTCGCCGTCTATGGGCTAAAAAGGGCTGCCATCGAAGGCGAGGAAGACTATGGGAGTGATGCAAGGATGTTCATCGAACGCCATTTTCTTGTGGATGATGGATTGAAATCCTTCTCTTCAGAGACTGAGGCTATTGATGTGCTGCGCAGAACCCAGAAAATGCTGGCACAATCAAATATACGCCTGCACAAGATCTCATCCAACAGTTCGACTATCACAAGCGCCTTTCCAGATGGAGATCTGGCCACCGGACTACAGGGCCTGGGTCTTGGACAAAGCACACCATCTATGCAGCGTACCCTAGGATTAGGATGGGACTTGTCCACAGACCTGTTCATGTTTCAGGTGACCACCAATGAGAAGCCATTTACAAAGCGTGGAGTGCTATCAGTCATCAACAGCCTGTTCGACCCCCTCGGCTTTGCGGTGCCTGTCAGCATTGAAGGTCCTGTCATTCTGAGAGACATCTCTTCTGATGTCTGTGACTGGGACGAACAGCTGCCAGAAGAGAAGCAAGGTATGTGGGAAAGATGGAAAGATTCTTTAAAGCACTTACAGCAGCTTAGCATCCCAAGGATGTACACCTCAATCCCTTCGTCCGCAGCACAGAGGAAAGAGGTAATCATTTTCTGTGATGCATCCATAAAAGCAGTGGGTGCTGTTGCTTATTTGAAGCTTACCAACGCTGATGGTGACAGTGAAGCGGGCTTCCTCTTCGGTAGAGCGAAACTCGCTCCAAAACCAGACATCACCATCCCGAGACTGGAGCTCTGCGCTGCAGTGCTGGCTGTGGAAGTAGCAGAATTAGTTCAAGAAGAGCTAGACATTGATTTGGATGAAGTGAACTTCTTTACAGACTCAAAAGTGGTGCTGGGCTACATCTCTAATGAGAAGAGACGGTTTTATGTCTACGTCCATAACCGAGTAGAACGTATCAGGCGATCCACACAGGTGCATCAGTGGCATTTTGTGCCAACTCATCTGAATCCAGCTGATCATGCCACGAGAGCACTACCTGCTGAACAGCTCTCACTCTCTACATGGCTGAGTGGACCTGCTTTCCTCACAAGCCCGAGGCAAAGTCAAGGACAGGGGGAGCCCTTCAGCCTTGTCGAACCCGACGTGGATCCAGAACTGTGGCCAGAGGTCGTGACCTGTACTACCACTCTGTCAGAAGGTAAACTAGGAAGTGCTAGATTTGAAAGATTTTCTAGTTGGAACATTCTGCTAAAAGCCATTGCTAGACTGCAACACATTGCCAAGTGCTTCAAAGACAGGCAAGAGAATGTCTGTCACGGCTGGCATGAATGTAGCTTGAAGTTTGGTGAAGAACAGTTTCACCAGGCCAAAGTCACAGTCATTCGCGCCGTTCAGAGAGAGATATTCTCTGATGAGTTAAAATGTTTGGAGCGGCATGAGCCTGTAAAGAAAGCAAGCCCGCTTAGCAAACTCAGTCCATTTGTGGACACTAGTGGACTTCTTGGAGTGGGAGGTCGGCTAACAAGAGCACAGCTGACTTTGGATGAAACACATCCTCTTCTTGTTCCAGGAAGACATCATGTGACGGAGCTAATAGTCAGGCACTTCCATGAAAAAGTGTGCCACCAGGGCAGACATTTCACTGAAGGGGCGGTTAGAGCCGCTGGATTTTGGATTGTGGGAGGAAAGAGAGCGGTGAGCAGCACAATCTTCAATTGCGTCACATGCCGCAGGCTAAGAGGCAAGCAAGAAGAGCAGCTCATGGCTGACCTGCCTAGGGACAGACTACGTTCAGACCCTCCATTCACATATGTGGGTCTGGATGTGTTCGGGCCATGGACTGTCACAGCAAGGAAGACAAGAGGAGGTTACGCAGAGGCCAAAAGATGGGCAGTCATCTTCGCATGTATGAGTATACGTGCCATACATATTGAAATCATAGAATCAATGGACACATCATCATTCATAAATGCTCTGCGCCGGTTCTTAGCGATCAGAGGTGCTGCGAAGCTGCTCAGATCTGATTGTGGGACCAACTTTGTGAGCGCCTGCAAAGAGCTGCAGATTGACAAGAACGGATGCCACAACAAAAACATCGAAACTTACCTTGAAGACAACGGTTGCCAGTGGCTGTTTAATCCTTCTCATGCGTCACACATGGCCGGATCCTGGGAACGCATGATTGGAGTTGCTCGCCGAATCCTGGATGCGATGCTACTGCAACATGGGCATGCAAAGCTAACTCATGAGGTGTTAGTAACATTCATGGCTGAAGTAACAGCAATAGTGAACGCAAGGCCCCTTACAACAGTTTCCACAGATCCAGAGCACCCTGTGATTCTCACCCTTGCCATGTTGCTCACACAAAAGTATGGCACGTCACCAGCACCACCAGGCCAGTTTGAAAGCCGTGACCTCTTCAGAGGGCAGTGGCGGCGCGTGCAGTACATGGCTGAGGTCTTCTGGGCACGATGGCGAAAAGAATACATCAGCGGGCTCCAAGACCGACGGATATGGCGGACACCGAGACCGAACCTACAAGAAGGAGACGTGGTCCTGCTGAAGGATGGTCAGGAGAAGAGGAATGACTGGCCCATCGGACTCGTCAACAAAACCTTTTTCAGTGAGGATGGCAGAGTCAGGAAAATAGAGGTCAAAGTCATGCGGAAGGGCGAACAGAGACTCTTCCTACGGCCTATAAGTGAAGTCGTCCTTCTGGTTTCTAAGGACACTGCTTAAGAGACTTTGAACTACTTTTATATCCTTTTCAAATATTCTACATAAGTTTGTTTGGGTGACATCCTTAAGATGTCAAGCGGGGAGTATTCTGTCTCTAGGTTTGTTGCTAAAATCGCCTATTATGTGGTCAAATACTGCCATCTAGTGGCCAAGTTAGGTATCGGTTTTAATTTAGTCAGTAAGTTACGTTCAGTGTGGTTAGTGTGCAAACGGTAAACGAGGGAGAAAGACGTGCTGTTTCTGTTGCTTGCAATGCACTCGATACAGGACAGTCTGTAAGTAGTCATTTTGTAACTAGGTGAACTATATGTGCTTGGGTTAATTTTAGCATATATATTCATGTTTGTAATGTGTAAAGAGTAATTGTGCATTTATGAAACAACATGTTGTGCTAGCTAGCAATTCTGTGGAGCTTAGCATTGAACTGGTCCTTTGTTGTAGCATAAATTAGATAGCGTAATGCTAGAGTAGGTTAACAATGCAAGTAGATTGAAAACAGATCTTTATTTTGTATTTTTGTATTTTTTGCAGTTTCACAAGAATACTGTGTCAAGTAAACGCTCTGAAAGCCTCTTCAGACTCCTTGGATCAGTTTGTTTAACTCGCTGTCTAGGCTGTGTAGCACCACACATAGCTGAGGGCAGAAGAATTATTATTATACACTGTGGTAGTAGCTGCAAACTACAGTAGGGCCTGATTCAATTTGTGGCATTTGCAAGCAGTGGCAAGTACTTCCGGTGGCAGCTGCAGATGCCACTACTTTCCGAGGCATCTGTGGTAAGATGCCACTAGATGCCACTAGCAACCACAGATGCCAGTACTTGCCGACGGCTGCTAAAGGGGAATTACCACTGGATGCCGAGGCAAACGAATGTTTAAATTAGTTGCCACTCGCTTTCCGTGGCAAATGCTGCTGTTTTAACACTTATTTATCGTGGAAAATGTCTCAGTCAAGTAGAGGGCGCTTTCTCTATGGAAAGTGTAATATCTATAATAATAATTGATTATAATATATATGTTTTCATATTTCATAATAAAATGTTACTAACTATCATCATGTGTTTTAAGTACCTTACTGTTTAATATATAGCTACATCTAAACCATTATTACAGTATGTAACATTCAGAGTGCATTTTCGACTTCTGAACACTTTGCTCGGAGAAATATATACGTAACGTGCACCTTTACCAGCTTTGAATACACTTTGGTGCATCAGTAATTATGATCAAATCACCTTCCGTGGCATCTACAGCAAGTTGTGTCTGCAGCTAAAGATGCACTACTTTGCAGCAGATGCCACTACTTTACATTACGTTCTGAAGCGACAGCGTCAGCTTGGTGTTCGACCCTCACTCGCCATTATTTATGTTATATTACAATATATCTTTATTACTATCAAGAATATAGCACGGTCATTTATTTTTAACAAACCACGTTTTTCAAGTAAAATTGAATATAAATTATATTTTTGAATATTTTTGAAAAATAAAGATCGCACATCAGTCCTGTGTATCGCCATCGGCAAGTAATAGCTACTGGCATCTGTGGCTGGCACGAAAAGACTGGTGGGGCCCGGTCGCGCGGGTGCGCGCGCATGCAGGGGGCTGTTGAAGTAGTACATATATATTCGCTGTAAGTGAGTCGTGTAAAGTGCACCTACCTCCTAACCTACTAGCTAAGAGAGATCACATAAGCCAGTACAAGCCTATAGTACAATACAAAAAGCAAATCCCACAATTCAGAAGTTGAACTCCATCCCACAGCAGGCCAGGACTGCATTTCCTGAAAGCGTTGTTGATCAACTACCGTTGTAACTGTGGAGAGAGAGCGTTCAAAATGATAGTCTCTCTATCATGTAACGATGGTAGTTGTTCAACGACTCTTTCGGGAAACGCACCTCTGAATACAAAACACCAGCTACACTCGCAGTTAGCCATGCCTTTTTTTTTTTTTAAACCACTCTGAATTAAAGGAGCGGTTTCTGTCCTTTCCAGACTGAATACTATTAAAATTAACTGGCTGGTGTGGTCCCAAATCTCCAATCTCTGCTCTAATGGCAAGGTACCAAATCTAACTCTGAGTAAATTATCGATTTGATTCATTTTGGACTGGCTTCACTCACCATAATTGCACTCAGTCCACAAGACTCCAGTGGCAGTTCTCCGGTGGGAACTAGTACCCGTCTTCAAGCAAGATGGATGGGACGTTAACAGCCGCACTAGCAGAGACTGATGAGGTAGTGGCAGCTCCCGGTTCTCCAGTGGGCCTAGCACCTGGCAGAACAACTCCTCCGTCGCCTTCAAGCTCAATGGGAATGGGAACGGCTAGGTGCCAGTGGAGCGTAGCTAACGTTAACTAAGTTAGGCTAACAGCAGCCACTAGCAAAAAGCCCACTCAGCCTCAACGACGTACAAGCCGTAAATTTGAGCAGTGTTTGCTAAGATTAGGTCATTCACTACCCTCACTAACATTACTTAACTTACTCACAAAAAAAGAAATATAAAGGTCTGACTCAATAGCAAAGAACAAAATGGCACCTGCCTCTTCAGAACAGAAACTTGGACTGACAAAATGTCTCTGCCTATCACGGGCAAAGCGAATTAACAAATTACTATTGGTTCGTTCAAAATTCAAATAAAAATGCATCAAACAAAGAACTCTGATTGGTCTAACTGTACAGAATTCTGCATCAACGGTGGATGGTAATATGTGATGTATGTCCTTATATTATTTTTCATTGGGGGCCAAAACTGTTGTGCCCCACCGCTCATCATTGAAATTGTGTTGAGCAAGCTCACTGTGTTTTTGACTGCTAACCTGGTTAAACAGGGGCTGAGGGGCCAGCCCCATGCCCGTTGAGGAAGACTGCTAGGGGAAGCGCGACCATTACTCAACAGGTACAGGAAGCGATTTGGAATGTACCAGACAGTTACAGCGCTACCATTGTCATATTATGTCATATCATGTAATAAACACGCAATAATGTTAGTTACGAAATAAAATACATATATATTACTTGTTGTTAGTGGAAATCGAATTATTGATCATGTCGTGAACTGCGCCACAGCGGCCACTAGTGGTGGGGCCCGGCCCCACCGGCCCTTAATGCAGAGACGCCCCTGCCGGCATCTGTGGTAACTATTTACCAATATTTCGTCAATATTTCATTTTTTAAATATCACGGTTACCGTAAATACCGGTATATTGTGACACCCCTATTTTAGATTCATTTACTTAGCATTTGAAGGTTTATGAGCAGTGACTATAAAACATTTAAATAGTATTACTAAATATATTTTAAAAATACTCCTCCCACATTGTAAATGTATTACATGAATAAAAGGTGTATACACTTACAATTTTACTTAAGAAATTGGAGAATCCATCAGAGCAGTGGCTAAAGACAGAGATACCGAAAGGTCAACCCTGCGTAGAGGCATAAACAGGAAGGAGGACAGGAAGTGGAAACAGTCCAGTGGAACAGCTAAGGTAGAGGTAGAGAGGGTCTTCACTCAGGAGAGAGAAGGAGCTTCAGACCAGATGAAAAACTGCTGACCAGTTCCATGGCCTTACTCCAGAGAAATCTGTGAGCTGGCTTTGAATTACAGACACAACATTCTTGTAGCAAACAATTCAGTCAGTTGGTCAGTTTACCCCAGATGGTTCAATGTGCCCCTTGACCCGGATCAATTTCCCCCTTAGATGGTGCAAGAACTTTCTTGCCAACATAAACATTTACAATACATAATAGTGCACACACATGACTCTTACACCAAGACTATTTTAGATTTTTGTTTTACATCATTTTACTATTTTATTTTCTTGGTGGAAATGGGCTTCCATACAATCTTATTCACCTCACTATACAAAGATAAATAAGGTCCAAACCAATGGTGTAAAGTCAATAGGTACATTTAGTCTAGTAATGTACTTAAGTACAGTGTTGAGGGACTTGTACTTTACTTGAGTATTTAAATGTCATGTTACTGTCTACTTCTACTCCATTACAATTCAAGGTTAATGGTGTATTTTTACTCCACTATATTTATTTAATCCCTTTAGTTACTTTACAGATCAGGATTAATGATGGTAAATATAATCAACCCTTAAATCAGACTTTAGTTCACCTGGAGTAAATCCAGCAGCTACCCTGCAGTATACAAAACCATTAAAATTAGCTGCACCTTTACCAGCTCTGAGATCACTTTAATGATCAATAATTATAAAACATATCAGAGATATTATTCTGAAATGGACCAATCAAACAATGACGATGTGATTCAGTTGCCGGTCTTACCAGAGGGAGCAGCAGAGTTTAGCTGATCTCTCCCAGCTGCTGCGCCTCCTCCGCCGGGCTCCAGCTTCTCGCTCCCCCGCTCTGCTCCAGCTCCGGGCTTTACCTCCAGCATCTGTAGATCAATAGCTCCAAACTCTGCCAATGCCTCTCCACCTCCCTCTCTTGCCAGCTGTATAGAGGAGAGAGGGAGGGAGAGAGAGAGAGAGAGAGAGAGAGAGAGAGAGAGAGAGAGAGAGAGAAGAATTCGCACCCCCCTTCCACAATCCTCTTCTTCTTCCGAGCCTCTCCATCAGTCCTCTCCGGCAGACGGAGCAGACCTCCGGGAAGGCAGCGTGGATTGTACCCCTCCCCGCATCAGTGTGAATGGGATTGAGTGATGGAGCCTCTGCCTGCATAGTTACTGGAACTTGTTCCTCCCCCCGGAAAAAAGGAAACTAACAGCGGTGTGTCTAGTTGGGATTTCTCTTTTCTTTCTTTCTTTTCGGGATCAAAACCCGACCGAAGGAGGTTTTTTTTGGGGAGAGGAGAGGTTGTTTCACCCTCTCTCTCCTCCTCCTCCTCCTCATCATCATCATCATCCTCCTGACTCAACATCCTGATTTTTTCTGATTTTAATTTTTAATTGATACTTGGATTGTGGAAGATTGTTTTTAACCAGGATTTGCTGGTGGTGGTACCGGTTGTCCTCGGGCTGATCGGGACCGTAGCGGGGCAGCATGGAGCCGGGTTCGCTTGGATGTATTGGTGATATTTGGGGGCTGATGGTGCGGAGGACAGGGGGGACAGGAGGACTGAACCTGCTGCTGCTCTGCTGGCTGCTGCCTGCTCTCACCACAGCGCACGGTGAGTCGCAAACCAATAAAACATGTGCGTGATATCAGGTGTGTGTGTGTGCGCGCGTGTGCGCGCGTGTGTGCCGGTTGCCGCAGACCAAACGAGAACTGATTTGTTGCTTCTTTGTAAAATTGATTTTTATTAAATGTATGAAGTCAACATAATTCACATAACGGTATTAGGTTAGTTGGAAGCAATAACATTAAAATGAATCTAATATATTTGAATTAAACTTGATAATATTGCTTTCAAATAACCTTATACAGTTATGTGAAACGTCAGTTTTGTCAGCGTTCTCTGTAAAGATCTTAACCAGGGAGGGATCGGGTCTGGCTGGGTGGATCTCGGTTTAGCAGGGCTGCAGATCAAATCAGCTGCAGGCTGTTAGCGGCTTCTTCTGGGTCTAAAGGTCTCCACTGTGCTTCAGCAGGTTCCAGGCCGGGATCTTAGCTTGGCTTGTGCTTTGAACAGCGTTTAGTGAATTCAACTGTATTTTTGGGCTCCCTTCCATCACCTAAACCACCAGATTAACCGTGACTGATCAGGCTGAGGATGATTGGCTGATTGGCTTTCTGATCAGGTTTTGATATTTATGTGGTTGATTATTAGTCTGGGTTTCACATGAGTTCTGCTCGTCTGATCATGTTGCTTATACTTCTTAAAATACTTGGATTGTCTGACTGAAATAACCCAGGTTTTTATGTATGTGATGGGTTTATCACACCTGCTGCTGTCATCATGTGCCAGGCCTGCTGAGCTGGTTCTACTGAAGCTGAGTGTTCCCACTGTTTTACCTTCAGGTTCTCATTAAAGAACTGTGACTGGTCAGGTTTAGGCTGCTGATTTTGGACGGATTCATAGATACTTTACTGATCTCTGAAGAAGGTTAAATGCCAGATAAATCACACAGCACGTAACAGGGAAAACTGCAAAAATCCAAATCCTAGAAACAAGAACATACAAAAGAAAAGAAACAATAAAACCTTACCTTAAATGTATGTATTGAATGTTTGCTGTGCATGTTATGTCTGATATAAGACTACATGTTGTACATTTAGTTGCGAGATTGTCTTAGATATTTGGAATATAATTAACTTTAACCATCTACTTTACCAGTTGTATTTGTAATGGTTGTAATGTTTTTACCTGGTCTGACTGTACAGATTTTCTGGTAATTAATATTTTTGATTTGATTTATTCAGAAATTAACGTCATTAACTTATATATACAGGTGATTTGTAAATAGATAGTTCAGTCCACTTTATGTAATCCCAAAGCATGGTTTGAGAATCACTTAATGTTTGATATGCTTTCTGAACACATATCTGAGCACTTGTCTGTCTCTGTGTGTGTGTGTGTGTGTGTGTGTGTGTGTGTGTGTGTGTGTGTGTGTGTCTCCTGCTGTCAATGCATTCTGCCCGAACACTTCAATTAAGCTAATTGATTAATTGATGGCACACACACACACACACACACACACACACACACACACACACACACACACACACACACACACACACACACACACACACACACACACACACACAATAACCGAACTGATGCTGTTTGTTTTACCTTACTTTAATCACCATCCGTTCTCTGTTATTGATCATTGGGAAGAGCAGGCAGACGTTCTCCTGTTGTTTTGTATTATTGCAGCTATCGGATGGAATCAATATATGGGCTACACAGGTTGCCATCAGAAGGAAAATCAGAAGGAAAACTAGGCCGGTAAAATATGCCTGTAGAAAATATGCCTGTAAAATAGGAGAAATGATCGTCTACTGCCCTCGCTGTCCATAGTTCAACAGGTTTTACATATTTGCCTTATTAAACACTGTTGCATGAAATAAACATGTATTAAATCATACATTACATTAATTTAAAACACAACATTGTGACCACATATCTTTTCTGGCGCTTTTGAGGTTCTAGCCTGTAGCACCCCTTGTGTTTCCACCGCTCAGAGGCCGAGTGGAGCTCTAGTGGAGCTGCATCATTGCGTCATCGTTTACATCATGACGTAACCGTTTACGAGCATTTAGTCTCCCGTATAGCTACTCACAGCGGTGTTGGCTGAAAAGTGACTGTCACACGAGCAGCTGATGCATACCCCCCCTCCCCATAAGTGAATGTGTTTCAGTCTGAATTGACGCCGTTTGGCATCACAACGTTGTTATGAAAGTGTCTCTGGCATTAGACAGGTGATGTTAGCATAGCAAGCGAGGCTAGTCTGACCGTCTTGACTGCTTTGCTATCCTATTGTGGCATAAGCCGTTTTCTACAGGCATATTTTACCGGCGTAGTTTTCCTTCTGATTTTCCTTCTGATGGCAACCTGTGTATCCCATATATTGATTCCATCCGATAGCTGCAGTAATACAAAACAACAGGAGAACGTCTGCCTGCTCTTCACAATGATCAATAACAGAGAACGGATGGTGATTAAAGTAAGGTAAAACAAACAGCATCACACTGACCTGGTTAGTGTTGCCTGGCTTTATAAAGTGTGTTTTTGTAACTGTGTGGTTATTGACGATAACTTTGGTAAACTTTGAAATGCAAGCTCACATAAATCATCAAGAGCAAGCTTTCTGGACAGTGATCAGCCTCGAGGGAACGGACAGCCTAATGGTGTGTAGCTACTAGCTACGCACCTGTAGGACGCGCCGCAATTACATGTAAAGTCAATGTAAAGTCGTGGAGAGGCCCGAATTCGCACGGTGGCGCGCATGAAGCGGATGCCGTGGCGCGGATGAGGCGATTGAAGATTAGAGCGATAGGAGGGAAGCAAATATTTGCATCGCGTCCGGTGTTAACGAACCATAGTGGTGCTCGGATCGATCAGGCTGAGCTCACGTTGTAGCTGCTCCGTCCACACTCACAACAACATCATGCAGACGTAAAAAAAGCAGTGACTGTTCACCATGCCATAGACAGTCTGTGCTTTGTACATGTATAACTTTTCTCCAGTTTCTGAACAGATATGAGGAGCTGGGGTCTCTGTGTGCTAACGGCTAACGGCTGTTTTGGTTTTCTGATTCAACGTCACTGACGGCAGGTTGAGATCCGTACTGCTGATTGGTTAACGTGAGAACACTCGCGATTGACGCAGCGCCCTTCAAACGTTTCAATCGCCTCATTCGCGCCTCGGCATCTGCTTCATGCGCACTGCATGTAGTGTAGCACAGACAGTGATATAGGGTAGGTTTATTTCTACAAAATTACAGCCTTTCAACCATTGCTCCTTCTTCGCTGCTGGTATTATTTTGCCTCCTTGTATGGAAACAAGGATGATTGCACAGTATTTAAGTTTAAATTATTTTCAGCTCATCTTATTTTCATATAGTTTAATGCCTAACGCATTACTTGAACATTAGTCACTTGCAACATTCTTGTTACCTGAATTCTATTCTGTTTTTGTTTTTTTGCACTATTTTCCTATCTTATTTGTATATTTATGTTGCATTGTTGGTGGAGCCGGGCACTTTAGTCTTTCATTGCCACAACTACACTGTAGCTACTGTTCATCGGACAATAAAGCCTTTGAATGTTTGAATAACAGCCATTATTTCCTTGATTAGACATTGTCTGAAGAACTTCATGTTTTTGCAGTAGAAATTATATTGTCCTCATGCATGATCGGACAAAGCTATAATAGTAGTAATAATAATAATAATAATAATAATAATAATTTACCAACTTTAAAAGTCAAATGGATGTTATTATTAAAATGAATAGTCTCCTTTCAGAAGAAATTATCCTTGGGCTGAAAGATGTTCAGAGAGTAGGAAGCAGCTTATTGTGAGAAATGGTTTAAAACTCAAATGAAGATGGATGGAGCTTTTGAGCAGGTGGTGATTCCATCATCTTGGTTTTCATTTTGGCTTAGTATTACTAGATCAGATTTGTTTCTCAATTAGCTTTTACCTCCATAATTCATCATTAAACTCCACAGCAGACCGGTGAACCAAACAGAGCAGAGTTCCTCTGAGCATCTTCTCCACATTAAGGCTGTCACACTCAGCGGCCTCTCTCCTTGGACTTCATGGGTTCACATGTAACATGTTGCATGATGGGTGAAATGTTGAACCAAGGCTGAAGAGACCACATTACATGTACATCCCCTCAGTCTCTGGGACAATTCATTACTAGAGTCATGATGACCTGACTAACTGAGATCCATCGCTAGCGAGGTGACATGCTAACACCACCTTAGCATGAATACTTGCATTTGCTAATTAGCACTTTAAACAAAGGCTAATGTGAAGCTAATAATAATTGTTTGAATGATTGTGTGTATCACATTTAAAACGAATCCATCCGGTAGTTCTTTAGTCATTTTCACACATTCAGAAACTCAAATTAAATGTGGGAAATGAGAAATCAGGTTATCATCAAAAGTAATGGGATTCAGTATCTGGAAACCATGAACATCTGTATAAAATAACTGTAAAAGAACAGGCAGCTCTCTCAGATTCTGTTTATTTTTCTGTAGATCTTTTCCTACGCAGCAAAGTAATGATCACAATCCTCTTGCCCTTCATCTGTTGTTTTGTCCCTAAGTGCTTCCATCCCTCCCGCTGATCCTCTGTCTCTGTCCATGTCTCTGGGGAATGTTAGTGTATGTGTGTGTGTGAGTGTGTGTGTTTGTGTGTGTGTGTACGATACGATTATACTTTATTGTCTGATCAAGTCTGAAATTGTACTTGCATCACTGCAGCTCCATTTGTAACATCAAACAAGGACAAATATTAAGACATGATACATAGGGATGGACATTTAATATAACATCACGATCACTGAAAACAATATGCTCAAGGACCTCTAACGAACGTCTGATCTGGGATTTAACTTGAACTGGGTATTTCATTTCAGGATTGACTGGTGCACAAAGGAATGAGACCAAGTTCATATTCTCTGTTCAGCACATGGCGGGGGTCAGATGATGTTGTTGGATAGCCTCACTATGTTGTTCTTGTTCGGATTCATAGAGTTTCTCACAGGGTCACAGATTTCTTTGAACTGGTGGAGCAGTTTGGACTTTAAAGTGGAGGACAAACACTTTTACCATGTAGTGTTGCAGTACTTTGGAACAATAAAAAAAAAACAGGAGAAGAATTTGTCTACTTGCCCCAAAAGCCCTCAGGCGGCGGAGAAAATAAATTATTTGTTTTGTCCTTTTGCAAACATTTCAATTAGGTCTTTCCAGGATAGCAGATGCTGTGTCATAAGTGTGCTCTTTTGAACAACGCTTTAGAACTCAGCACTGTGTTAGTATTAAGCCTGAAGCAATGTCATAGGGAGAATTTGTATTCATTGTCTACCTTTCAGAAGACCTGTCTGCATGTGTGTGTTTCGACCCATTTCTTTTTTACTGCTGTCAAAAGCTTTACCAGCAAATCCGCCGTAGTGTAAAATCCTTCTTTAAATTCTCGTGGATGAGCAATTTTTTAGTACTGATTTTAATTTCTCTATTTTGTATGAAATCAATTTTTTAGTTTGGGATAATATTTATGTATATCTAAGCTAGCTTGTTTAGTAATGGATCTGCACTCAGAAGGTCTACCACAGTCTCTCTGGCTTTGGGATTGGTGTTTGAGAACGTGGATTTATGCTTGAACAAAAAGGTTGAGTTAATCAGCCCATAATACAATTTCACGATAATTTACTTAAGGAACCTCTACCATTTTCACATCCTTTGAATATGATCTCATCTTGTCTCCTCACATTCATCTGACTTGTCGTCCCTTATCTTTTGTCCTATAAATATTAGCATCCTGTCTTATCCGATCTTGTCCCAATAATATGTTGTTTCGTCTTATCTCATCTACTTGTGTGTTGTGAATCTGCCTTGTCTTTTGTCTGATCCCATCCCATGTCATTGTGTCTTTAATCAAAATGCCTGTCTTGTTTTTTTAAATCTCACTCGGTCTTAGCTCCTCTTGTCTTTGATTTTGATTTGTTATTACATTTTTTGTCTGTTATTTAATCCTGTCCTAGTTTGTTTCTTCCAGCCTCGTATCTTCTCATGTTTTTAGAACGCATCTCTGCTCTGATTCTTCTTTCTCTACCCTGTGGTGTCTTTTCATGTCCTTCTCCTCCCATCCTGTCCTGTTCTATCTGTGTTTGTTTCCTCTCATCTTATTGTCTCATGCTTATCGCTTCCCTACATCATCACAGCTCATCTCATCTCCTATTTGTCTCGTTCCATCTCATCCCTGGTTGACTTGTCTAATCTCATTTTGTGATCTTGTTGTATCTCATTTTATCATGGCACATTATGTCTATTTGTTCGTCTTTGCAATTACTTTTCATCTTGCGTGGTCCATCTAAACTTCTTTGTCTATCCCATCTCATTTGCTCATGTCTTATTTTCTTTTATCTTATTGTGTCTTTTATGGTGTAGTCAATTTAATATCTGTCCCATCTCATTTACTCTCACTTGTTTTATTTATTTTCTCATTTTATCCTTATCTTTTCGTGTCATTCAATTTTCCCCAATCTCATCTTGCTTCTCTAGTCTCGTCTAGATAATCTCTCTCTGGTCTTGCTGTTTTCTTGGCACTCTTGTTATCGCTGCCTTGCTGATGGGCCCTCAGTGGAAGAGTCTTTTCTCTATTAAATCGCCCATGTTGTGATCAAGTCCCCCGCCTCATGCTGGTCCAGCAGAATTCTTCCGCCCTCCGTGTTATTGACCCAACTCTTCTTTAAATGAAGCTCCTGCTGATCAATAGCTCCGCCTGTCTATTAGTGATAAGTTATTGATCAGCTGATGAAGACTCTGGTGATCACAAACAGCTGACTACTGCTGGAAGTAATTCCTAATCTTGCTGTTGATATCAGGTTATTGATTGTCGGACTGAAGAATGGTACAGTTGAGCCGCTCAGAATCATCTTCCTTCATCGTGCAGTGACACTATGCTCCAGAGCATCTCAATGCAGCCCTGCTATCTCAAAAGCAATATTTGAAAGTTTGTGAAGCAAAAAAATGCATATAGGCACATATTTGCGAAATAATAATTTACAAATTGTGAAATTCATTGTTTTTCCTAAGATGGAGACATAAAAGGACCATCTGTCTTATCAGACCAAAACGTGTTTTAATAGTGTCTGTAGTTTCTAAATAAATCATGAAAAATATGTCTTTTCATGAGGAAACACAGACTGTATCATCTCAATACAGCAGGTTTCTTGTTCCTTGTAAAACCATATCAATAAATAACCTTGAAATAACCTAGAGAATACCAGGTATCCTCTATGATCATGAGTCCCACCTGCTAAGCTTCCTGAGGTTTTTTTTGGGAGTTTCTGTCTCCTGAAGCAGAGCTCAGAGGACAGGGAGACAGAACAGGGGGGATGATGGGTAACAGATGATTCAAAGTAACAAAAGGTGATCACTGGATGATTTCTCTGTGCTTTGCTTTGAGAAAGAAGGGAGAAAATGATGTGTTTATGAAAAAGTGTTATTTCTACTTTTACTTGATAACAGTAAGACTCTTCAACCAATTTCAAAGTTTTCAACCCAAAGCAACATAGAGACTCGCTGCATAAGGAACACACAATGAGAGCAGGAGGAGCTTCATTTAAAGGTGCCATAGAATGGAAAACTGTATTTACCTTGGCATAGTTGAATAAGGAGAGTTTGGTACATTGAACTGACATACCGTGAACCTCAAACACCATTGTTTCCTCCTTCATGTGCAAATCATGAATATGCATATCACAGCGGTAAAAAAGGCGAATTACAACAATCCCTGTGTGTGAGGTAACACATGGTAGTCATTTACAGCTCCATTTACACACAGTTCACATGCATCTATTAAAAGGAGAAAATACCTTCACCTAATTCAATATTAGATATTAGATATTAGATATTATCAGTATTAGATTTGACTCCTACATGTTTTCAATCATCAATATCACATATTTTGGCTTTATTGTCATATGCACAGTAGCTACAGTGTGGATATGTGATGAAAAACTTAAGTCCCAGGCTCCTCCAACAATGCAACGTGAATATCAATAAGATGTAAAGCAAACAAAAACAATACAAATAGCACAAACTCAGGATATTAGCAGTCTTATTGCCTGTGGAATGAATCTGTCTCTGGGTCTGGTGGTTTTAGCCCTGATGCTACGGTACCGCCTGTCAGACGGCAGCAGACAGAACAGCTTGTTGCTGGGGGTCTTTGATAATCCTGTGGGCTTTCTTCCTGAGCCGCTGGGAGAGGTGCTCCGTCCTGGTGATGTGCTGTGCAGTTTTTCACCACCCTCTGTAGAGCCTTACGGCTGAGGGCGGTGCAACTGCCGAACCAGGCTGTGATGCAGCCAGTCAGGATGCTCTCTATGGTGCACCTGTACAGGGTCAGGATGCTCTCTATGGTGCACCTGTAGAGGGTCAGGATGCTCTCTATGGTGCACCTGTAGAGCGTCAGGATGCTCTCTATGGTGCACCTGTAGAGGGTCAGGATGCTCTCTATGGTGCACCTGTACAGGGTCAGGATGCTCTCTATGGTGCACTTGTACAGGGTCAGGATGCTCTCTATGGTGCACCTGTAGAGGTTCAGGATCCTCTCTATGGTGCACTTGTAAAAGGTCAGGATGCTCTCTATGGTGCACCTGTAGAAGGTCAGGATGCTCTCTATAGTGCACCTGTAGAAGGTCAGGATGCTCTCTATGGTGCACCTGTAGAAGATCAGGATGCTCTCTATGGTGGACCTGTAGAAGGTCAGGATGCTCTCTATGGTGCACCTGTAGAGGGTCAGGATGCTCTCTATGGTGCACCTGTAGAGGGTCAGGATGCTCTCTATAGTGCACCTGTAGAAGGTCAGGATGCTCTCTATGGTGGACCTGTAGAGGGTCAGGATGCTCTCTATGGTGCACCTGTAGAGGGTCAGGATGCTCTCTATGGTGGACCTGTAGAGGGTCAGGATGCTCTCTATGGTGGACCTGTAGAGGGTCAGGATGCTCTCTATGGTGCACCTGTAAAAGGCCAGGATGCTCTCTATGGTGCACCTGTAAAAGGTCAGGATGCTCTCTATGGTGCACCTGTAGAAGGTGCAGAGTGTCCTGGAGTCCATCTTGAACCTCTGCTGCCTGCAGAGGAAGAAGAGCCGTGTGGAGCTGCTTTAGTAAACGTGCTTGTGTGATGACTCCAACAGGGGGCCACACCATCAGTGGGACTAAGAACTTCTGAATGTGCCAGCTATTGAAACTAATGTAAGTCCAGCCTTACATTTGTATAAGCTTCTCCTTCAAATGCGACAGTGTAGAGAAACAAACATATCCCCCCAACATTTGAAGGCGCTCAGATGAGAGGTGGTTTCCTGCTAGGAGAGCACAGAGTCGTCTTGTCAAATGTTAGCACAAAAACAGGACACATTAACAACTGTATTGGAAAAAGCGCTTATATCACTTGCTTCAAGCATCGTGTCTTGGGACCTGACCTGGTTGCTCTGTTTTGACTTGGGACTCATTGTATTGATTTTGGATTTCCCTTAACTTTGGTTGTTGGTCGGGATCCTGGGCTCATTGGTGTTGAATTGACATTGCACCTGGAACTTGTTTGTGTCAGAATTTCACTTGGGTGGTCTCTGTCTTGCCTGAAAACTTGACCTGCTCTTGCCTTGGGACTTCCCTGTCTTGATTGGTTGTTGATTTTGACTTGAGATTCATCTTAAAAACATAAATCTTGGGACTTGTTAATCTGCCTTAAAGGTCTCCTATTATTCTATATTTGAACAATATATTGTAGGGCCATATCTATACAAAACATGTCTGAAGTGTTTTGCTCAAAATACCAAACAGATCCCCCATTGTAGCATGCCTCATCCCCCTCTATTTCAGCCCTGTTCCTGAAGTGCTGATTCTGTGACTGTAGCTTTAAATGAACTAGCTGCTGCTGGCCACGCCCCTTTGGAGCTGCTGCTGGCCACGCCCCCTTTGGAGCATCATGATCTCTCCTCTTAAGAGAGTTTCCTATCTGGAGAAACTCAGCTAAACGCTGCCGTGATTAAACGCCATATTATGTTCCAAACCACATCCAGCATTATCTCTGAAACACTTCTCAGTGTTTACCACTAGAACAGAGACATTATATGTATTATATATACAACAACTCTAAGTCCCTCCTGCAGACATCCTGCTGAACACACAGACACATAGCTGGGGGGGGGGGGGGGGGGGGTTCAGCTCGCCGACTGTATATTGGGGATGATAGGTTGGGTGAGTTCAATGTAAAGCCAGTCCACATTTCCGATATGACCTCATATTGGCAGCAAATCTAGATCAGTTTGTTAGTACCGTTTGTATGTGGGTAAGGAGGAAAAGAGAGGGTTGTATTTTCTGACACTTTGTGAGTCTCCTTACACACCGGGGACACATATTTATGTATAAAAGTCTTGGTGTATTGTATTTATTGAGACACCCCCAGTCTATTTAAAAAAAAAAATCTATGTATAAAAGACAGCAAAAACTGCATTTTGCATTATGGGGGACCTTTAATACTTTTTCTGAAATGGTTGGACTTGACTTCACACTTTGTGTTGAGCTGCTGGTGTGGACTCTCAATGTGTTCCTGGAACAGATGAATTGTACAATACTATACTGTTCCCTGCCATTACAGATATCAAAGTCCAGGTTAGAGCTACAATAACCTTTTATAAAAATGTATTAAACATGCAGAGTTGCCTGACAGCTTCCTGTGTGCAGATCCAGGAGATAAAGAGCAGCGTCAGCATTCATGTAGAGTTGTTATTCAGAGAGCCGCGTTAAGTGCCAGATGAATGTTTCTCTCTCTGCAGCAGCCCTGACAGCACTGTTGGTATAGTTTTAAGCATGTGAGTGTGTGTGTGTGTGTGTGTGTGTGTGTGTGTGTGTGTGTGTGTGTGCATCATCATGGCAAGATTTGCTCCTGGATTCTCTTACGGTAGTAGAAACCACCACAGGAATGATATCATCAACACCAACCATGTCTGGCTCTTCAGCTGCTAAATGCTCCACTTTCTCACTGCAAAGCCCCCCTCTCATGTGTGTGTGGGTTGTGATCCGCTGCACAATGATTCATTACTGCTGCTGTAGAGAGGCCCGACAAAATGCTTTATGAGCAGGAACCCCAGGCATAAATAGATTCTCCCTTTTATAATGTTTTGCTTTGTTTTTTCAGTTCCTGTTAAGGATCCTACATTCAAAAAGAACTCAGGGTCACTTTAGTTAAAAACGTGAGTCCAACCTAGACAAAATAAACTCTGATATGTATTGAGAAGTTGAGTTCAGTCCAAGCAGCTTTGCTTTAAAATAAGCTCTGTTTAACAGCAGTAATACATTTCTGTTTTTAATTAAGAAAGTGAGCAATGATTTTCCATGCTGAATTGATAGCGTATTTAGCCTGAAAGTCTGGTGTCTGCTAATTAATTCTCTGGATAAACATAATTTCTGTGCAATATTCAGGTGGTTGGATGGAAAATAACAAAAACACAGGCCTGCGACTAATTTACAGAAAGATAATTTGTCTGGGCTGTGAACATTAGCGTTTCATTTACGTCTTGTGCGCTGCTGTCTATATTTAACATCAGCTGCTCTGCGCTGACATCATGCATTATTCATGCTGAGGACCTGCATTACCTGCCGGAGGAGCACTCCATCTCCACCTTTAAATCCTCCTCATTAATACTCCTGCAGGCTTTTACATTAATTGGTTTTTACTTATTTTATTCCTGCCTGCTTCCTTTTCATGCTGCTAGGCTGCCTTTTGTTGTGATTGTTGTTTTTTAGTTTGCAGAGAAATGTGGAGCTGATTAAAAAGTGGAGAACAAATGAAAATGTTTTTTATGCAGAGGCGTAGAATTTTCTGGCCTCAGGAACCCAATGATAGATACACAGACAGACAGACAGACAGACAGACAGACAGACAGACAGACAGACAGACAGACAGACAGACAGACAGACAGACAGACAGACACAGACAGACAGACAGACAGACAGACAGACACACACACACACACACACACACACACACACACACACACACACACACACACACAGTGGTGCAGGTGTGCTGCAAGATCAGAGTTATTTTGTGCTGCAGACCAACAGGCCGATGAAGGGGCTGAGGTTTCGCTCTGAGATCCTGAAGAGCCAGCGACAGCATCACGATGTGAGGAGACGATTCGCATCGACTGCAGCAGTCTTCTCTCATACATATTCATATGGGGGGGCTTCCAGAAACCAGTGAACCCTGAACGTTCACCAAACACCACCCTACACCTTCTCTCTCTCTCTCCCTCCCCACCCCAGCCGCAGCACAGCCAGCTGGATTTATAGCCACTTATAATGATTAGTGATGCGTCCTACACACACACACACACACACACACACACACACACACACACACACACACACACACACACACACACAAACCTTCTATCTCCATGAGGTAGAGTCTTTGTTTCTGCAGATAATCATTTTACCACTAAATAGGGAGATACATGTTTTCAGAGCTCTGAAACTCACAGAAGGTATAGGATTGTATATCCAGAGAAAATACTGCACTTTGTAATCGTTCAGTTTGCAGCTGAACTCATCTATAACTTCATCGTGTGGATCGTTCTCATTATGAGGACTGGACACCTATCGTTACAGAACTCTGTGAAGCACTAATTTGATTTCATGACTTCCAACGTGAATGAGGAACTTGAGCACATCAGGGCTGGACTGGCCATCTGGCATACCGGGCACTTTCCCGGTGGGCCGACGTGCCTCTGGGCCGAAACAACTTAATATCATTTTTATTTTTGTTCTGACGGCCGGTTCAGGTACATGTATGTTGGTAGTTTTGTGAGCACTGACAGTAAACATGTTCCTCTGGTCGGGAACCGCTACTTTCTTTTTGTTTGATGGTTGTGTACCAGAAATACTTTATTTATCCCAAATTAGGAACATTTTTCGTTACCGCAGCAAAACACAATACAATATGAAGCATAGCAAAAAATTTAAAATAAAAACAAGTACAAGGTAAAGTGTGAGTGTGAAATGTGCATGTTAAGTCCAGTTTACAGAGAGGCTATGGAGCAGTGAGTTGTCTGCCAGCCAGAGGGGAATTATTGTAAAGTGTTATTGCAGTAGGCAGGAATGTTCTCCTGTACCTGTCCTTGTGACAGCAGAGCTGGAGCAGTCTGTTGGAGAAGGAGCTCCGCTGTCCTTCCAGCTGCAGGTGGAGAGGGTGGATGGGGTTATCCATGATGGACAACAGTTTGTTCAGAGTCCTCCTCTCCACCACTGCTTCAAAAGGGTCGAGCTTGATGCCGATGACTGAGCCAGCTTTCTTAACTAGTTTGTGAAGTCTGCTGGTGTCACCGGCTCTGATGCTGCCCACCCCCAGAAGACGGCATCAAAGAAGAGTGCACTAACAACAACAGACTGGTAGAAGATCTCATACACCTTGCTGCACACGTTGAAGGATCTCAACTTCCTCAGTCTGTGAGGTAGATCCAGGAGATGATGGACGCGTCTACCCTCACAGTCTGCAGCTTGTCACTCAGTAGCCGTGGCTGGATCGTGTTGAATGCACTGGAGAAATCAAAGAAGGTGATTCTCACAGTGCACCCCGATCCATCCAGGTACGAGTGAGCACGCTGCAGCAGGTAGATAATGGCATCATCCACCCTCAGGTGAGGCTGGTAAGCAAATTGCAGAGGGTCAAAAAAATGATCTCACCTGCGGTCAGAGGCAAGGAGGTTAAAGGGGGGGTGTTGAAGCCCGGATGAGGGGTGGAGGTGAGGTGTGAAGTAGAGGAGACCCTTAGGGGGCAGGGAGCTGAACCTATTGAAGAAGGTGTTCAGCTTGTTAGCCCCGTGATGGCCTTCATTCCAGTCCACACAACCTTGCTATTGTTCTGCTGGAGCTTGGCCTCCAGCTTTTTCCTGTATGCATCCCTACTCTCCCTCAGCTTGTTCCTCAGGTTGTGCTTGATGCTCCTCAGCAGTGGTTTCTTCCCAGACTTGAAAGCTTCCTTTTTCTTATTTAAAAGCTGTTTCAGGTCACTTGTAATCCAGGGTTTATTGTTCAGGAAGCAGTGTACAGTTTCAGCTGAAAATGTTGTTTGCTCACAGAAGTTTATGTAATCGGTGATGCAGCCGGTCATGTTGTTGATGTCCTCTCCATTTGGCACACAAAGCACATCCCCGTCCATGGTCTCGAAGCAGTCCTGTAGAGCCTCATTGGCCTTAGGGGTCCACTTCCTAACAGTCCTAGTGGATACAGGCTGCCTCTGAACAAGAGGGACATATTTTGGAGAAAGGAAGACGAGGTTGTGGTCTGATCTGCCCAGGGGGGGAGGCAGTGGCACAGTATGCATTCTTTGTATTAGCATATAAAAGGTCCAGAGTGTTGTCTCTGGTGGGGCATTTTACAAACTGAGTGAATGTAGGTAGAGTTTTGTCCAGTTAACATGATTAAAATCCCCAGTGTTGGTGATGAAAGCATTTGGGTCTAGTGTTTGGAGTTTGGCCACAGTGGAGTGGATGACGTCACCAGCCACCTCCGTGTCAGCTGATGGTGGGATGTAAACAGCAACAACAATGGCGTAGTGAAACTCTCGGGGCAGGTAAAATGGACGTAATCCAAAAGCTAACAGTTCAATGTCTGGTCTACAGAAACGCTCCTTCACGGTAACATGTCCAGGATTACATGATCATTCATTCACATACATACGCGGGTGGAAACAATGCAGCCGATCCTTTGAGCGTGGCTCTCCGTAACAAAAAGTGCAGAAAGTAACAGAAACATGACTATTAAACGTTCTCAAGAGCACGCGAACACAGCTGTTCAAAACTTAAATACATACGAGGAAAAAAAAGAAAAAGAGAAAAAAAGCTAAATAAAAGAATAAAAGTTGTAAAAAACACTATATCAATCAAACACGGGGAGCTGCTGCAACGGCGCCAACAGCGAATGATAAAATGATATATTTTAGAACATTCATTTATTTTTCTTCAGAATTTGTTTTTTTCATTTCACACTCTGTATCTCCAAAGATACATTGCCCATTTAGGGTATACATTTTTTATGAAACTACCTGTATATATAACCAATGTGACAGCCATGTTGCACCTACTTTAAACTCAGGCTATACCCATACACTGTAAAAACTGGGATTGGGGTCAATTAATATTAAATAAATTATACAAAGTAAATTATACACAATAGAAATGACTTTGTGTAGTTTGGAATCACATTAAGCTAAATTCAAACAATTTTGAATGATTCATTAATTGCATTTTACTTAGTTTTGTTTGAATAAAATCAGCTGCGGATTACAGTGTAGAAATGAATGGTATATTTTTAGTAGCGTAAAAAATGGAGGTCGTTTGGAGGTCGTCAGTTCTACTGTCTTTACACTTCCGCCCCAGGCATTTTGCGCGGGCAGTTCATCATCTGCGTCTGCCACACTTCATGACTGCCAAGTTACCAAAGGTAAGACCTGCTTTATTGTTGTTAATTAACGCACATTTTTAAAATCACGTTGCTGTTGCAGTTGAACATCGTTTTGTGTTATTCTAAGTTACCAAACATGCCAACTTTACTGGCTAAACCAACTTTTCAAATGTAGCTAACGTTAGCATTAGTGATTCAGTCAGTCTGTGTTGTTCAAATGTAGCTAACGTTAGCACATCAAAATCAGTCACATTGACCCGAAGACACATTTTGAGTTATACACACTGTTGGAAAGAGGGGATTCCTAGCTTTCCAATGATATGAGCATTGTTTTTGTACTCCAAATATTAAGCAAAAATATGTCACATTATATAATGACTGTCAACGAGTCATCATTTTGAGAAAAAGGCCTTCAAAGTTTCCCCTTCTGTGGAATCCATCGATCTGATTGATTAATAACGGCTGATATGATGAAAGTAGTACGGAGGGGAAATATTTTCGTTTGGATTACTGGTCTGGGGGAAGCTCGCGAGTGTGTGCGTGTACGTGTGTTTGTGTATTTCTGCGTTTGTGTGTATTTACTTGTGTTTGTTTCAAGGGGAAACCCTCACAAGAAACACCGGCTGTTGTTATGCCCGCTGTGACGTTACGTTAAGGTGACCAGATTTCTGAAACAAAATCTGGGGATATTTTTGGTTCAGAGGCGTAAAAATTTCCAAAACATGTAGTGTTTTTAAGTTTGAAAAACTAAAACGGGGACACTGCCCTTACCGTTCATAAAGCAGTTTCTCTCACCCTATTTCTCCTAAATTGCAAAGGAATTGATTAACAATGAGGTTTTTTTTCTCTGATGACAAAGTAGCTCTGGTTTTAGAACATCCATAAAATCAGCTGTAGGCCTCAAACAGGTATCAGCCAGACAGAGTTCACCCAAATGAAGGCATCCTCCATACACCATATGATTTTCACAAGATTTGAGGAAAACTTTTAAATGGAAAATGCCACAAAGGAGCAAACAGTTGCAACCTGGCATGATAGATTTCCTCTTGTTGTACAATATTAATGTCTTATTGTGAATGGTCCCTAACTCTAAATAAATAAAGGCAGCCAGCCAGAGAGTGCTAGTACGTGATGAATAGTTTTTAATAATTTTCCAGGGGTTTTATTTAATGACACGTTGCCAACTACCTCTAAGGAGCTAGAGTGACACTGAAATGACATCCTTGACATAGAGTTACTAAACAGTTGTTTGTAGCATCGCTGCTAATAATGTTAGCAATAGCTGTGACAGACAAACAGATCTGTTTTATCAGGCACCTTGAAAATACACATACATTAAACGTGAAATAATACTTAACATAGATGATTAAACGGTAACACTTACAAGAACACCTTTGGTTCGCCTATCTATCCAATCAATGATGTTTCTGTGTGCTGGCTGAATGAATGCATTGAATACCATGAAAGAATCGCGTACTAGGCTGCTAGCTACGTGTAGCTGGCGCCTGCCTCTGGTCAGGGTTGCGCTCCCGAAGAGAAATATTCTACCGCGCAGCTATTCCACCAATCAGATGACCAGACAGACGGGCATTCTTGGCACTTGTTCTGGCTGGCTTTAGCCTGTGCGAGTAGGGTGCTCAACTATACGTGTAGTATGGTCAACATTTTTCTTTTCCTTTATTCCAATTTCGGATATTTCAGTCACAGTGAAAACCGGGGACATTTCAGGGGACAGCAGCAGCCGGGGACAGGTCACTGAAAACGGGGACTGTCCCCGGAAATCGGGGACGTCTGGTCACCCTACGTTTACAAGCTTCAAAGTTATATTTATCATCTGAATTTGCGGAAACAAGTTTAATATTCTGAAAGCCAAGACTTGGTTTATTTGAAACCAGATGAAAACAAACTGTCACGGACCCTGCCGTGTTATCTATGATTACTATACGCTTTACATTCATATTTCAGCGGGAGGGAGGGAGAGCGGTGCTGCGGAAGAGCCGAGCGCGAGTAACGGGTGCCTGTCAGAGTCCCATTACAAGCTTCAAAAATGTATTTATCGTGTGATATTGGCAATAGAAGTTACATATTCTGAAAGCCAAGACTTTGTTTTTTCAAACAAAACACCGGAACCCCGAAAAACGAGTTTTTTATGCAAATGCACGTTTATTTTGAAATGAGCCGTTGCGACTTCCGACTGATTTTGATAGAGCGGGTCACATATCTCCTCCAGGTAGGGAATGAAGCCTTACCCCAAGTGAAGGAGTTCAAGTATCTCAGGGTCTTGTTCTCGAGTGATGGAACAATGGAGCGTGAGATGGGCCGAAGAATCGGAGCAGCGGGAGCGGTACTGCAGTCGCTTTACCGCACCGTTGTGACGAAAAGAGAGCTGAGCCAGAAGGCAAAGCTCTCTGTCTACCGGGCCATCTTCGTTCCTACCATCACCTATTGTCATGAAGGATGGGTCATGACCGAAAGAACGAGATCGCGGATACAAGCGGCCGAAATGGGATTTCTCCGCAGGGTGGCTGGCATCTCCCTTAGGGATAAGGTGAGAAGTTCAGTCATCCGGGAGGGACTCAGAGTAGAACCGCTGCTCCTTTGCGTTGAAAGGAGCCAGTTGAGGTGGTTCGGGCACCTAGTGAGGATGCCACCTGGGCGCCTCCCTAGGGAGGTGTTCCAGGCACGTCCAGCTGGGAAGAGACCGAGGGGTAGACCTAGGACCAGGTGGAGGGGTTATATCTCTTCGCTGGCCTGGGAGCGCCTTGGAATCCCCCAGTCAGAGCTGGTTGATGTGGCCAGGGAAAGGAAAGTTTGGGGCTCTCTGCTGGAGCTGTTACCTCCGCGACCCTGACGGAAAAGCGGGAGAAGATGGATGGATGGATGGATGGATGGATGGATGGATGGGTCACATATCTCGGCGGGCATGCATAAAAGTAGTTTTAACTCGTGTTTATGAGGCAACTTAGTAATTGAAACTATATGTACTTAAACAAGATCCCAAACCTCTTCTGCCCCACACCTCTGTACCTATACATTGATTTTCTCTTACTGTTCTCTTGTGGTTAAAGACCAAGAGATATGTTTGGCCTTACATCTGATACATGGATGTCTCCAAACTAGTTGTACTGCAGCTAGCTATGTTTTATGTTATTAACCCTTGGGAGTCCTGGGCTAATTTTGCCTTTTCCGCATACTTTTGATTTGTCTTACTAAATCATAATTCTAAACTTAGCTGGCATAAAAACATGCTATTGCAAATGCCTTGTGTTCCATTTTTGTAATGAGGGAGCATTCATTTCAAGTTTTCTTATCCAATAAGTTGTAATCACCTTCTCCTTTGGCGGAACATTCTGACATATACTGTTCTGCCCTCACTAAAGAGTTCCCCTTCTTCAATTAGACAGACAGATGACTCCCATCACACACCGGTCAGATTTGGTAGATTTATTCAAACTGACAGCATGTAAAAGGTGTAAAACTAAAATGAAGAAAGAAAGAAAATACACAATCAGCATAAAATATGTAATAACTAAGATATCAGATACACATCCCCAAAGATAAGGCCTACAACAAGCCTAGAAAGTTACTACAGTGACTAGCTGGATATATGAAATCGCATGTCAAACATTAATTGCTCTTACTTCGCTGAAATTACAAAAATATGCAGAAATAAACACATCAAGTAATTACACTAACAATATCCTGCAAAGATACTCACAGACGATGCTCCTATAAAGTGAATTCAAAAGAGGATGGAATAAGATGTAGCTGCTGCTCACACTACCATGCCAAAACTGGTCTGATAAACAAAGCATTCCAGGTGACTTCCTGTAAGTGTCACATGACTATCATGAATTTCAATATGACTGCCCAAATGTTAAACCCAACCCCAAAGCAAAGACACCACCTAGTGGCAGGAGTAGGAAATGCACATTAATTACTTGTAAAATAAACCCAGTCCAGCACATATACAATGTTTTTGCAATTTCAGGATGCAGATGAAGACAGTGCGTCACAGGACCTTGCTGTTCAGGGATGGTCATCTAGCATTAAGGCAGATGCTTCAGAGCGTGACATCGGCATTGTTGTAGAGGGCATCAGAGTGCTGACTTCCCAGGGGACCTTTACAAGGGCTTGCTGCATGCTCATTGGGATGGCATATGCAGTCAATCTTGCATATCCAAAGCAGCTAAAGTACACTTTCAAAGCCTTCCAGAAACTCTTTCTGGAACTGGACTGTTCAAAGCTGTCCCCAAAGTTGGAACAGCCTCAAAAATAAGCTTCTAGCTTAAGAAAATCAAACATGGCACATGCTTCGGTGTTTTGTTAAATGTTTCAGTCGTTTGTTCCTGTTTATTTATGGACGCCCTTTTGAAGGATACTGTATATTTTTCTATGTTTGAGAGTTTCAGTGTTAAAGGTGGTTGTTAAAAACACCCTTCAATTAACCATACTTGTTTAAAGATAGTTTTGTTCAACATGTTGGAAAAAAAATATTTATGTAAAGTTGCAAAAATAAATATTTAAATAAATGTTTACCTGTACGTTACATGCATTGATATGATGACTGTACTCGAGTAAACTGTGGCACTAAGAAGGCATAATATTGAGTAGATTCGACATGTAATTATTGTGGCAACAAAGTGACATCCAATATTATTGAATAGACTTAAAGTTATTTTTCATCAATTAACACTGTAATTTTGTTGAATTAAGAACCAATGTGCTAAAATATGAGTAGTTAAACCTTATTTTATTTAGTGAATCCAAATCATTTTCAGCCAGTTATTCAGTAAATGTAAATCGATTTCCTCCAGTTAATTAGTAAATCTAAACAATTTCTACTATTAAAATGAGTAATTACAAATAACGTTTCAACAGATATTTAGTAAATCCAACTTACTTTTGCTCAGATACTTGGTTAATACAAATCTAATTTCCTCATGAAATTGATTTTGGATTAACTAAATATATGTTGCCTGTTTAACTAAATATTTGGGTTATTATAAATTTATCCAACACATTTTAATTGTTTTTTTAGTTAACTTAACTTATTTTTTTGTTTAAATTTAGTCAATTTATTCAAACATTTTTTATCAAAGTTGTTGAACTTACATTTTATTCAACTATATTAATTGTCACTTTGTTGCCACAATTTTATTAAGTAACCAATGGTCTTATTTTTTAGGGTGTATAACACTCCTGTTACACTCATACATGACACCCATATTAAACTGTTATTACACCTTTATTCCGATTTTCTGTGACTATAAACTACAAAACACTCTGTGAGGGATTATCCCTGATTTATACTCTTCTCGTGGCATGATGTTTTCACCTAAACATAACCTTGATCAGAAATGAAGTGATTAAAGGTCTCCTATTATGCTATATTTGAATATATTATAGGGCAATATCTATACAAAAATTCTCTGTGTAGTGTTTTGCTCAAAATACCAAACAGATCCCCATTGTAGCATGCCCCTCTATTTCAGCCATGTTCCTGAAGTGCTGATTCTGTGACTGTAGCTTTAAATGAACTAGTTGCTGCTGGCCACGCCCCTTTGGAGCTGCTGCTGGCCACGCCCCTTTGGCGTCATGATCTCTCTTCTGAAGAGTTTCCTACCGGGAGAAACTCAGCTAAACGCTGCCGTGATAAAACGCCACATTATGTTCCAAACACATCCAGCATTATCTCTGAAACAATATGGAGTTCAAACGTTTCTCTGTCGGTTTACCACAAGGACAGGACCTTTATATTACACATAGTCTCTCCAGTACAGCGTTAGCTCTGAGGTTTAGCGATGCTTGCTAATGTAAACACAGACTATATTACTTCCAGAAAAGAGTGGTTTCAGCTCGCCGACTCTATATGGGGGACGATAGGTTGGGACGTGTCACGTGGGCAGGAGGTTGCCAGGATTTCAATGTAAAGCCAGCCCACATTTCCCTTATCACTTATCACATATTTATGTATAAATGTCTTGGTGTACTGTATTTATTGTGACATATGACGTGTAGACGAAACAGATCGCTGTAGAGATTCATTCTGTCCCTATCTCCCACCATCATCTCTCTGTGATGCTGTGATGGTGGCTGTGATGTGAAGCAGCAGCAGAGTATGCACTGGAAGTTTCTATAAGTCAGTCCACTCGACAATGATTTATTCAAAATTTCCCATCAATGATAGACGAAGAAAAAGAAGTAGTAATTGTTTGAGCTTATACTTTCTTTGTCCTCATTCCAACAGAAACATTTACGTGAGTTGCTACATGCACATTATCTCTACATTATTACAAATGGGATGACTTATCATTTATTTAATTCTGCAGATGGTGGGTTCAGTTTGCTTAACTACAGCAGACATTAATGACTGTAATATATGTGGTGGATCTAAGACAACATATGAATCCTTTAGTTTACCTCTGAGTGGGAACATTTACACACACTTACAGTTTGTCTTCTCAGACACAATGAGGCCGCCCTGTCTTAGGTACCAAGCCTTACCCAGAGTGCATCTGTGGGCAGGTCTGTGCCTTCTGGAGGCTGAGGGTACGGTCGAATAGTCAAAAAATCAGCTCCTATCGTCTATTCCTATCTACTATTCCTTGACCTTTGCGTGAAACATCACAGGGTTAAAGAATAGTGGATAGGAGAATTCAAAAGGACTTAGGAAAAGAGACTGCGGTGCTTTGACAATCTGACTGCACTTACACTATCCCACGTATTTATGATGCACCAGTGGACGCCTGTGGGGAAACTACATTTTACCACAGTGGGACAAGGTGCCAACAAACCACGTTTGGGGACAGAGAATAAGTTTGTGCGGGACAATGCTGGACATGGTACTGCGAAGCTGAGAGCTAGTTTAGATTTCAATACATGTTGTCCATCTAACCCAAAAAAAAATTAAATGTCTATTGAAACTACAGCCTTATTACAACACTTGACTGACAGGTTGATTTGTTTGCAAAAACTCTGCAAGTAAAGGATTTTAAATGATTTCAGTTGAATAGATTTGAACAAATCCCAGAGTCAGGAAAGACGGCCACAGCCTGATGAGCTGTGTGACTGCGAGTGCTGCATAGCATGCTGCACGATGGAAAAAGCATTCTGGCAAATGTCACAAAAAACAATGCTAATCTCATGGATGTATAATAAGAACTGGATACAGCGTTGGAGGTGGGGCCTTGTTCATTCCTATGAGAGCTGCTCATTGGAGCATGTAGAAAAGATGGCCTGAGATTCTCGAGAGCAAAATGTCACAAATTACCAACTAAACAAAAATTCAACGAGGTCCAGTGAGAGAAAATGTCTTCAAGCAAAGGTCTGGAACATCAAAATGTCTAACTGGCGTTATGAATGAGTGTGATATACATTAGCTGTGACCTACTAGCTGTATCAACGTCTGCAAGTAATCAACAACCCACTGTCTCATCAAACAAACAAAGTACAATTCAAAAACAACAATATTTATTGTCACTTGAACCATACAGACATACAGTATAATACTGTAGATATTTGTAATGTTGCACTTGGGCTGCATTTAAAATAAAAAACAGAAAATAAATAAAATAGCTTTTGAAAATGTGTGCACCTTAAAAGTGCTTAATTTTAGAAAGAGTAAAGTGCAGCAGCAGCTTGAGTTTCCCTTCCTCTTTGTTAACCGTTTCACATCTTAACAGTTTCAGCCAATTATAGAACATATCAGTCCGAACACATCATAACAATTGAACAGTTTTAAGGTTTGTCTTTCTGTCGCTCTTATATTCCACTTCCTCACTGACTGTCTTTTGTTCAGTGAGAGAGCTGAGCTCTATCTAGCCTGTCCGGCCAGGATTTTAAATCGGGGCTGAAATGGTGTCAGGGCCATTCTCATACACATGTGAAGGTGCTCATTGGTGCTCCACTCACCGCCTTCTCTCTCTGTCTCCCGCTAACTCGTCTCTCCACTCACTCTTCTCACCGCCTTCTCTCTCTGTCTCCCGCTAACTCGTCTCTCCACTCACTCTTCTCACCGCCTTCTCTCTCTGTCTCCCGCTAACTCGTCTCTCCACTCACTCTTCTCACCGCCTTCTCTCTCTGTCTCCCGCTAACTCATCTCTCCACTCACTCTTCTCACCGCCTTCTCTCTCTGTCTCCCGCTAACTCGTCTCTCCCCTTACTCTTCTCTCTCTGTCTCCCGCTAACTTGTCTCTTCTTCTTGTGTTTACCTTCCTGTATCGCTCACTCGTCTCTTTCTCCCCCTGTTGGCGCCGGTTAAATTGTTATTGCCCCGTCGAAATGAAAATCCTTTATTAATGTATTGATTATAGGTCTTGATCTGTATAGGTCGGCGTCAGGGTCCGGACTCGGACCGCAGTCCGCCTGTTAGTGAACTATGGCATAGATCAGGGCTATTCAATTACAAATTTAGTTGGGCCAAATTTTCAAACCAAGATATTGAGCTGGGCCAGACATTCTCGGCAGCCAGTAAGCAGCAGGTAATAACACATTTTAAAACAACACAAATGAATGTATTGAAAAACAAGTAATATTTATTCATTGTTTCCTTCTTCAATGTGGTCACATCTAACACAGGAACATCAAAGTACATACAAAAATAAAAAAGCTATAACTACGCAAAATCTTTGGCAGTAGCAACACTTTTTTCCACTTTTGAAATAAAAAAATAACATTTTGGTCATACCTGACCGAGGAACATCTCAAAGTGCATACAAACAAACTAGTGCACATTCGCAGTAACGTTTGTTTCCCTTTAGGAATAAAATTAAAAATGTGCTCACATCTTACCCAGGAACATGTCAAGGTACATAAAATTAAATAGTGCAAAGTATTACAAATAACACGGGTATCCATTTTGAAACAAAACAAAATATTTTGGTCATATATGACCCAGGCACATCACAAAGTGCATGTAACAGACTTAAAAGGAACCATCAATTCTATCAAAGCTATCAGTGCATAAACCCACACAAGTGATAACAGTAACTAACAGTAAATAACACATGAATACAACGTCTACTACTGCACACTGAGGGAACACGTGTGATTAGGCATGGCTTTGTTACACATCCCACATACACCGATCAGCCATAACATTATGACCAAATTAAATTATATTAATTTGGTGATTACTATTGTCTCTTTTTGGCCACCCTACTAAGATTCAGAGGGCCAAAAATATGGAGACACCTCTCAAGATAATGCACTCCAGTTCAACACCAGTTCAAAATACAACTTAAATAATCACCATGTAGTTTAATTAATTATTATTATCTTTGCAAAGGCAGAATTAATGGCAGAGCTGTTGTATTGATCACATTAGATTGTACAAGTGGTCATGATGTTATGGCTGATCGGTGTATGTTGATATGTAATCTATAATCTGATGACCTTCTTAGTGGGAGAAGTGACATTTTTTGTTCTGAACAAGAGCATTGACTTTTGGCTCATATGATGTTAATGCAATCCGAAGGCATTGGTGAAGAGTGCTGTCAGTCAGAGAGCAGCGAGAGCTGCTTTTTATTGTGTTCATGTGTGAAAAGCTTGATTCACAGGTGTATGTTGATCCAAACATACTGAGCATGATAACTGCTACTTTCCTAACATTAGGGAACTGATGGACATTGACATCAGTCCAAAACTTTGCAGGCCCGTGAGTGCGAAGCTCCCGTGCCATGGTTATGAAGGACTGCATGTCAACTAGCTCGAGAATGAATTTCCCCTCGTCAATGGAAGGGACCACGTTCTTTGCTCTGGTGGATAAGTCCCCTCCTGTTGCAGCGGTGAATGGGTCTCTGGCAAAGTCCATCAACTCTGTGGGCAGAGGAAGTCCATCGAATCGACCGACAAAGTTCTCTTTCAACCTCGCAATAAATTCTTTCATCGTATCCGCGATTTGTGCCGGGGATGAGATGCAGTTGCGGAGTGTCGGGAAATGCAGAATCCGGCCTGTGGTCAAGTCAGTCGCGAAAATGTCCAGTTTGACTTGGAATGCGCGCGTGTGTTCCACAAGTTCAGTGACAGTTTTGTCTCTGCCTTATAGTTCCACATTTAGGTCGTTAGGGTGTTTGAATATGTCGCTCAGAAAGCAGACATGGGCCATGAAGTTGTCGTCCAGTATGCGATTTAAGTGTGTTTCTGCCTTTTTCTGCTTGCTGCTGCGGAGAAAAGTTGTGATCTCCTCTCTGAGATTGCAGAAACGCTCCAGTGCTCTGCCTTTGGACAGCCATCTGATGTCATTGTGAAGAAGCAGGTCGTGGTGCTCAGCGGACATTTCTGACAGCAGCATGCGGAATAAGCGGTGTTGGAGGCTTGATGAGGAGCGGATAAAATTAATTGTTGCCATCACGCTGTCCATTGTCGTTTTAAGCTCCCCGCTTAGTTTTGCGCACAACACCGTCTGATGCACAATGCAGTGCAAGGATATCATCCTTGGTGTAACAGCAGACCAACGTGCTGCCAAACCATTCACTTTTCCTGCCATAGATGGTGCCCCATCAGTCACAAGCATACACACACGCTTCATATCCAGACCAGTGTCTTTGAAAAAAGCTGAAATTTTCTCAAACAGTATCTCGCCAGTTGTGTGACCTTCCAGCGGCAGTAGACCAAGCAGTTCCTCTCGGAAGCAATTCCCATCAAAAAACCGGACATATATGCACAACTGTGCGGTATCCGTTTTGTCTGTTGACTCATCTACAGCTATTCGCCTTATTCACCTGGCGGCCATTTTGAAACTCGAACGAGGCTGAGGGGTACACAAACCCGGAAGTTTGACTCCGACGCATACGATCTATGGAAGATTCAGCAGCACCAGCAATGGAAACTCCAGTGTGGACCACCAACCTTTCTTGTTTGCCAGAATTAACAATTCAAAATGTGGAGCAGTGGGCCAGTACCGACTGCAACATCCCCCGGGCGGTGTTAATTAAAGGATACAGTAACTGGATCGAAGGTTTTATCCACGACATTGAAGGTAAGAATGGACGCTAATTTACCTCAGTTTCTGCTAGCGTGTAGCAGCTAGGGGTAGTAAGCTTAGCTGTGATATGGAGTTGTTGACTGTACTATGTTTGATTTTATTTAAAACTTAACATGTATTTAATCGACAGTTAATAGGAGCCCAACACACATATTTGTGAGGGCTAGGTCTTTTCCCTCGGTGCGGAAAAATGAGTCACCGTACAACATACAGGTATCATAGTGCTAAGTGGGCAAACTGCTCAGTTCGCAGAGCAGTGCCACAGTTTAAACCAGCTTGCTAAATGTTCATTATGAGTTTTATCAACGATGTACCTTTCCCTGTCTGACTGAAAATAACATGTTGATTTTATCTCATTAACATGTTATCTCTAGTTGATGTAATATCACATAAGCCTCATTGATATCTACTCAAATACAGTATTATCTTGTTTCAAATTAGCAAAGCCTGACAGCGCTAGGTGCATGTTGCTATTGCTTGATGTTGCTTAAAACTCAATAAAACTTACCTTAAAATTACGACCAGGATCCCTTCTGATTTTTACTATCCATTGCCGACGTAGTCCATGATCGATGGGGAAACGGTGAAAAGTTTGTCCTCGGTTAGATTTTTTTCCTTTTTGATGATGTGCATTGGGGAACACAGCAGTGAGGCGCCATTGAAATCGCGTTGTGAGAACTCCCGGAAGTGGTAAGTGTACCCCTCAGGCTCGGTGGAACGTTCGAGGTGAATAAGGCGAATAGACATCGCCTCAGCTTTCCTCAGGTCTTCTAACAGTGTTTCAAACACATCTGTGGCAAGAATTTCCACCCTTCGAATGTTTGAGGTGTCTGACATGGGTACATTTTTAATAGCAGATGTCACACTCGTTTTAATTTTGTCGTCATTTATTACTTCATCCACGATGGCCAGCATGCAGTCTTTGACCGTTTCTGAGTCTGTAAACGGTCTTTTATTTGTGGCCAAGATCCAGGAGACTCGAAGGGAAGCTGCTGTAGCTCTCTCTTGGGCTGTGCATAACCGTACCATAGTAGTACAGCTCCGGTTGTAAGATGCAACCAAACTCTGCACTTTTGCAGCCCTCTCCTGGGATCCCTCGGGAAAGTTTGCGCGGAAAGTCGGGTGTTTCTCAACGTGGTGCCTCCGCACGTTGTAATCTTTTAGAACACTCATTACAGATTAAACACATCGGTTTGGCATTTAAACTTGGCGGTAATATAAATGGATAGTTATCAGTCCAGGCGGGGTTAAACCGACGGTTTTCATTTTCAACTGTACGTTTCTGCTTTGAGAAAGACATGTTTGTTACTACCGGCGACTACTACCACTTCTGTCAACAAAAACGCGCTGACTTATGGGTTGCTAGGATACACGGAGTGTTGCATTCAAGGTCTGTACGACTGTAGGGATTTTTAAAGGCTCCCGAAATGTTTTTAATTTATTTTGAATATGCGGCTCTCACTGTGCCTTTCTGGTGGGACCACGGGCTGGGCCACTCGGGTGTTGCCTCTGGGCCGCATGTGGCTCGCGGGCCGCCATTTGAATAGCCCTGGCATAGATCATGGGCAGTTGAGTTTCCCCTTAAGCCCCGCCCCCTATCTACCGTTATCGGCTCGACCTTTCGCTAAGCCCCGCCCCCCTTGGTTATTGTTGCTTAGTCGACAAACATACTTTCAACATGGCGTTTTTGACAGCTCTTCCAGCTGAACTGCTGTCCGGCTTTTACAAAGTAGCAAATGCTGTTATGACTGAAGTAGACAGAGAGGTTTAAAGTATACCTTTGTGGGTTACATACAGGACATCAAGGTAACAAAAAATGAGCATAATGCGATCAAAATAGAGGCAAAAGCTATAGATCACAATCAAAAAGTGAGTTGCCACATCAGCTGATGGTCCAGACGGAGGCTGGCACAAATGATGTCAACGAGCAACACTGTTGCTGTAAAGCTGGGTAGGTCTATATTCACTATTGTCGTCGTTATTATAAAGCAAATGCACAAAGCACGTATCACATTGTATAGCCTTATATGCTAGCGTATCATAACCATAATAGGCAACGTTAGCAGGCGAGCTGTAATTAACGAGGTGATCTTTCGTTAGCTCCGCAGGGTTCTGCGCCCACATCATCGGGCTTATCCATACCCTGGACCTCTGTAAAACACAACACGCCAACATGTCTGTAGGCCTAGAACTACAGTCCTCCACAAGCTTACCACAACAGTGGCATAAACCCGGAGGTGTCAAAGTAACACCACAGCCCGTGACAGCAATGGTTGTGGCCAGGGCCAAGACAGACAGAAAAACGCGACCCATCTTCTACAAATACAACAACCAAATGTATAGATTGAAATCACAGAATACCGAATAGTTTAACTTAACTGTAGGGTTAAAGAAAAACCTCTCTGGGTAACGACTATCAGTCTTACAAGTGCCCCATGCACAACGTTTAACCATATCTTTCTTGTCCAGCAGTCGCTCAGTCAGTAGGGGCTTGGACTGGGAATCGTAGGGTCGCTGGTTCAAGTCCCCAAACAGACTTGAAATATGGAAAGTAGACTGCTACTTGGAGAGGTCCCAGTTCACCTCCTGGGCCCTTCTGTGGTGCCCTTGAGCAAGGCACCGGACACCTCCAATCCCCCCTCCCCATTGCTCCCCGGGCGCTGCACGGTGGCTGCCCACTGCTCCTAGTACTAGGATGGGTTAAATGCAGCGGACCAATTTCACTGTGTGTGCTTTGCTGTGTTTCATCCTCCTTTCATCCTCATCCATTATAGTCTACAAACGACAGTGTTAAAAGTACGAGAATCTGAGACACAGGCAATACAGCGCTGTCATGAAAGTGTCAGAGCTTTGTCGGAGTCCGTTGTTGGCTCCGCTGTGATTGGCCAGTCAGCGAAAGGCGAATAGAATGAATGGACGAGAAAATAAATCTGGATTCAGCTTTTAGCGCATTTTACCACTTTAAGCACATAATGTTTTTAATAAGGGCTATAAAAGGGTTCATACTGGGTAGTTTATTTAGTTAAAAAAAAAAATCCACCGATTTACAGACGTGTCTTTCCAAATGTAAGTCAATGGGGAAAAGTCGTTCTGGGCCGGGTGACATCACGGAATGATACGGACTATGTAGTACCACCATTTGGCCACTACGAATATTTTCTTCAATGTCCGGAACACTTCCTGGATGCATGCTAAATGTCCCTCCACAAGCTACACCCACAAGTTCCTCTTTTTTTTGTTTGATTGACATCTGACAATGGCTAATGGTGATAGCCTTCTGTTGTTTTCTAAAAAGCCATGGGCTTGAAGCCAAGTTTTGACATTCTGGGGAATGTCAGTCAATTGCGGGACATCTCAATTTGTGGGAGATGGGACAAATGATACAAAAGCTGTGCGGTCCAGCACAAAGCACAAACCCTGGTCACCCTAGACAGAAGGAACACAAGGAAACCTTTAGCAACCATAGAAATTAAGACAGGAACTAATGCTTAAGTCGGGTGGCGTAGTCTGAGCAGTAGGAACCCCACACGGGGTCAGGACGAGGACAGAAGGACTCTCACCAGGTAATTTACTTTTAATTTCACAAGCTTAGTTATTTAAGCCCCAACCACGATTTCTTTCCTCTGCCTATTCGCCGACAATATAAGCTTTCTGTGTATTCTGTTAAATGTATTACAGCGTGTTGTCTCTAAGTTTCTATGCATCTTTACAACTTAGTGATTAAACATATTAGAATTGTAGCGAGTCCATAGAGGTCCAAGAGAGCACAAAGACGTCCGCCAGCGGCACACAGTAATATTACCCTTGTGTGGGTGAAGCAGAGTATAGTACCCCACGGTCCACCTGAGGGGGGTCAGAAATAGCGGACATTTTAACTCTGAGGAGATGCGTATGCTAGTTTAGAGATCAAAAACAGTTAGTCGTGTTGAGAGAGATGAAATCAGAGAGGAGCACAGACTGTGTGTGTGTGTGTGTGTGTGTGTGTGTGTGTGTATGTGTGTGTGTGTGTGTGCTGAAAGGGTCGGACCTCATCTCCATGACAATAAACACTCAACACCCCATCTGTCGGACACACACACACACACACACACACACACACACACACACACACACACACACACACACACACTGCATTTAGTGTTAGTCACACACAGTAAGGGGTTGTGGCAGATGTAGTGGGATTGAAGAATATAAGAGGTCATTATTGGCTTTTTGACTCACACACACACGCACACGCACGCACGCACACACACACACACACACACACACACACACACACACACACACACATAGAGCAGATGGGCTCTTATTAAGAGAGGGCTGCTGTACTGCCTAATAAATAACTGGCAGAGGAGGGCAGGAGTTTCTTTTAACACAAGAAAATGCAGATATTTGAATTAAAATGAAATATTAAACATGGCAGCTTGACTTTTCCTTTAGATCAATAGATGTCATTTGAAATAAAGTTGCTCTCAGGACTCCACATGGCCTAATCTCTTTGTTGCAGTTTGGGAACTCCACTGACAAAGCGGGTTCAACGATTATCCTCTTTTTGGGAAACACGGCTGAAGTAGCCTTTATAAGTCCTCTCAGACAAATTAAAGATAATATTTAGATAAGTCTACAATTCCCTGTAAATTCAGAACCACAAAATGACAAACTGACCATGAGCTGCAAACAGAAATATTTCTGACACCATGTCCTCTCCCCATTAGCATGAGCAACTGCTTGTGTGATGGGCGGGGGGGGGGGTTGTGTTTCCTACTTTACAGGGATCAGTGTTCACATCTTTTGGACTGCCCAGGGAAAGGGTAAAACAGACAAGCGTCGTCGATAAAGTTAAAGGAATTCAATTGTCTTTTAGTGGTGAGTGAAACTGTTGACCTGTGGTGATGATATCAGGTCTCTGTATGGAACAGAAGCTTCCTCTGGTTGGGGTTCATGGTGTGTAACAAATATAGAGTAGCACAAACAGATACGATCGACATGTTGTCAAGATATTGTTTTCATAGAAACAATTGAAAACAGCGCTATATGGACCCTCACATGTTTATAATTTGTTTAAACTTTTGGGCTTTAACTCCAAGTTTCTTTTAGAGCACAGAATACCAGGATCAAATGTTTCCCTTGTGTCCATGCAGTAACAGTTCTGGAAATCAGTCCTGTATGTCAGAATAACCAAGTACGGTGCTCATTTATGCAGCTCAGCAGTTCGATTTAATAAAAAAAAGATACGTTTTTGATTTTTTTCTTAGTCTCCTTTGTTATATTTAAACCAGACAAAAGCTTTTGGCAAGTACTGATTTTAAGAGTAGGAGAACACACTCTAATGAGATGAAATAACACGTTACATTTACTCAAGGTCTTAATAATTATTCCTCCAGAGAGTAGATTCTTTGTTTAAATGATTTTGGTCCACATTTTTAATTATAGTAATTTTGTTAAAACAACTTTAAAAGTGTTTGTGTGTCCCATTCACACAGTGTCATCTGCAAAATAAAGATACAACTGCTCAAAAAAGTCTTAAGAAAAAATTATCAAACCAACAGCAATATTAACCATACAGCTCAATCACCTCATATTTAGCTTGGCTTGGTTGAATCCAAAGAGAAGTCCCCTATTGTACTCTTTTCCAACAAAATATTACTGGTCTCAGAAATATACAGAACATGTATACAGATTATATACAGATTGGCTGAAACACCAAACAGATCATTGTAGCATCCCATAAACCCCTCTTTCTTTCTGCCCTGTTCCAAAAGTGCTGATTCTGAGTCTGTAGCTTTAAATGCTAATGAGCTGCTGCTGGCCACCACGCCCCTCTGAGAGATGATTTGTTTAAAAAACACAATGGTGCTCTAGGAGGAGACTCAGGTGATACGGTGGAAGGGTCTTACCTTGGTTGGTTATTGGCTAATAGTTGCACCACCCAAATAAACATTGTGACATCACAAAGTGTCCAAATATGATCAACTGATTTTCAAACAGTTTCAGAATCTCTTTACACATATGTATGCATACACAACATGAATATTAGATGACCTTTAAAACTGTTAAAAGATACATTCATGATTTCCTCAGCATCTCCTCCACCAATCTGTTGCCTGTGCTGCGTTTAATATCCCCGTACATGCTCCCAGAGAACCACACTAGCAGCCCCTCAGTTTGATGGCCTCATGAAATATTTGATACTGTTTATCCTATTCAACCTGAGCAGTGGCTCAATGGCGTAGAGTAAGTACAGACTTTTGTAGGTGTGAACACTCTTTAAACCCAAAATTCAGATTATCAGGAGACACTCCATTTAGATCATCAAAGGACAGTAAAGGCCCGCAGCAGCACACACACCCAGCTCTGACTCCATCAGTGTTAGTGGCTGGGAAGATAGGTCATTGGTACACTTATATAACATCAAACTGAAGAAACCGTTATTTTAAAGAATGAAGCTCATAAGTCTTTACTTTATCTCTCTGATGTGAATAACCATCAGAACACGCTGAGTAGTATCAGCCATGGTTGAGATGTTTTTCAAGATGGCGCACCGGCACGGTTGGTTGGGCTCCGTGCCCGCTGTACCACTTACCAAATAAATTAATTTCCTACTCTCTGCTATTTATCTGTCAGTCAACTTTTTAACGACAAAGCAATGGCTTTATGCCAATGAGCAAAACATTAATGTGCATGGGGGCCAGAAACAGCGCAAAGAATGCCAGCACGCTTCAAACAATCAATGCCTCCGTTTTTACCTGCTGCTTGCCTGTTTTGCATTGCTCCTCATCCCTATCATGGTTGGATCTCTGGCACTCAGGATCTCGACAATGAAATTTAAATCTGCGGGTACTGCAGGCACAAAAGCAAGTGACTCAAACTGCACTAAAATGGACAATTCACATGTGACAATATATTTTTCTCTTTTAGTCCTGCTAGCGGGTGACATACAGCTTAATCCAGGTCCACATGCCCTTAGCCTTTTGCACAGCCAAAACGGCGCCTGCACAACACAACACAAAGAATGCGGGCTGGAGCTTGGTGCTGGTAGGCTGACAGGTATGCTCGCTGCTAAACTGACGAGCCATCTTGAGTCAGAGCTTGCCGATATGACTGCACTGAACTTCAGCGTGGAGATGGTCGATAGACGTCCAAGCACTGCTGCCGTAAATCACAACATCTTAATTTCAAAACTGTCAATGTACATTTCTCTAAACTCTCACTGGCATGGTTTGATTCTCATTTAAAGGGTCGTGAACAGTGTGTTGTGATCAACAACATCAAGTCGGTTTTTAACAAAATTGTAACTGGAATCCCCCAAGGAACTATCTTGGGTCCTATCCTTTTCAGTTTGTGTATTAACGACCTTCCAGTAGTATGCCCTGGTATAGGTCTTCAGATGTATGCTGACGACACAGTCGTCCATGTATCTGGCAAAACTTTTGATGCTGTTGCAGATAAGATAACCAAAAACCTAGAAAAGGTTTCAGCTTGGCTTGATGCCTCCCGTTTGACACTAAACACTAAGAAAACAAAGTCCATCTGTTTTTCCATCAAAAAGCTACCTGCAACAGAATCCCTGAACGTCAGAATTAAAGGTGAGCCCATTGAACAAGTATCAGATGTGAAGTATTTAGGGATCATTTTAGATTCTCAGTTACATTTTAAAAGTCATGCAAAAAAGATTTGCCAAACGATTAAGGCTAACCTTAGCTGTTTTAAGATAATAGGACATTGCTTGACATCTGACTGTGCCTTTATGTTTCTTAATTCAATGATTTTTTCACATCTGTCCTATGGTTTGGCGGCTTGTTCCCAGGCCAACCAGTCTGTAAATCCAAAGAGAGTCTTTACAATCGGGCCTTGAAAATCTTGGACAAAAAGCAAATAAGGTATCATCATTGCTGCATTTTAAGGAAATACAAGATTTTAAGATTTGCTAATTTGACTGACTTTCATTATGTAAAGCTGGTGTTTACATGTGTAAATGGACTTGCTCCTCAGTCTCTCTGCAAATACATCCAGAGATTACAGAGCTGCGGCAGATCCACCAGAGCAGCTTCTAGTGGCAACTGTAAGGTCCCATTCTGCTAAACATCTTTTGCTCAGACAGCTTTTCTGTGAAAGGAACAAAGTCCTGGAACTTGCTACCTGATCACTTGAAATCTGCTGCTAACTTCACCACTTTTAAGAGAGCTACCACATCCTGGTTAATCCAACAACAAACATGTACCCATGTCTAGTTTTAAAGTTTTTAATGTATGCATTATTGTATCTTGCTGTATTCTGTTCAACTCTATTTTACCTCACTGTTGTAATTTCCTAGTTCCATAAAAGCCCTTCTAGGGACGAGTGTTGCAAACTAGCATTCGCTATAAACACTATGATACTTGCATCGGATAGCTGTTTTCAGTCTGTCAATGTATATGGTATCTGTCTCTACCAAATAAACGATAAATAAATAAATGGTTTAGATCTTTGTTGAATAAACTCAAGTTCTGCTGCCTTATATCTAAGACAAACACACACACACACACACACACACACACACACACACACACACACACACACAGCTGGACAATTGACATCTGTTCACTCTTGTATGAACACTAACACTCCCTCCAACACAACTGTGTGTGTGTGTGTGTGTGTGTGTGTGTGTGTGTGTGTGTGTGTGTGTGTGTGTGTGTGTGTGTGTGTGTGTGTGTGTGTGTATGGGATTAACTATTTGACTGTGTGTGTAGAAGGGTGGAAATAAATGCCTACCCCACTCATGTGTATGCATGAATGCGAGTGTGAGTGTGTGTCACTGTGTGTGTAGGAACAATTGGGGCAGGGTAGCAGCCCTCTTGAAATGTCCTTAAACCATGTTAAACCTCCGAAAGACTTTTATGTCATATAAATTATAATTAAATTAGTGAATTAAAATAAGAAAGCTTATGAAAACCTGTTTTTACGTGTGTGTGTGTGTGTGTGTGTGTGTGTGTGTGTGTGTGTGTGTGTGTGTGTGTGTGTACAATGCGTAATACGTAAGACCAAGTCTATAGGGCCTTTGATGGCATGTTCGTTATGTCTGTTTCATCAATTCTTAAGAAACTGTGATGTACACATACATACATGTCCTTCAGAACACGTCCATCATCTAACCCAGTTTAGATTTGCTTCGGGTGGACTATATGCTGGAGTCTGTGGTTGCATTTACAGAGGGACAGCGCCCAGGTTGGTTTTGTGTTGGTGGAGCTCCAGAGGCAGCAGGGGGCCTTTGGACTCACAATGACCAGCAGGGCAGCTGGTTCCTGGGCACAGTTAGTGTCCTAAATCTGACCCCCCAACTCTCTGGAGAATCTCTGACCATCTGCACCAGCTACATTGATAGACTATGCTGCCTGTATGATTTTAATTATATTCTCCTCTAGATGTAATTGCTTCAGCTTCTATATTTCTAGAACAGAGTTTAGTTTGATGTAAATATATGTTTTACTTGCAGTTTCTTTTAGATCTGGTTCTGAATGTTCCCTGAAAGCTGCTAGTTTTATAGTGTGTGTGTGTGTGTGTATGTGTGTGTGTGTGTGTGTGTGTGTGTGTGTGTGTGTGTGTGTGTGTGTGTGTGTGTGTGTGTGTGTGTGTATGTGTGTGTGTGTGTGTGTGTGTGTGTGTGTGTGTGTATCAGGTGTTCAGCCTCTCTTTTGTTCTGTTAATCCTTTCTCTTTTAACAAAAGCTTTTAATGAACTCTGCTCCTTGCTGTAGGAAGGGGTCTGTTCACAGGAGGTGGGATTTCACACAGCAATTACTCTTTCATTATATGATGTACGTGTCTGCACACATCTCAAACTATACTTGAACATCACTCAAACCCAGAAAAAAAAACATATCCACAATGGTCCAAACCAAAAAACCAAAAAAAAGAGCCAAATTCTGATTTGAGTTTGATGAAAACAGAAATTCTGTTTCAATGTATTGCATCACACTGTCATGGTACCTAAACATGAGAGAGCTTCAGTTACACAACTCTGAATATGTTCTGTTGTTATGGCTGCCTCTTTGACTAAAATACAGACTTTTTGAATTGTACGTGATATGATTATATCTGGGTTTAATTTTAATCATAAGCTTTCTTTAACTCTGAGTAAAAGGGATTATAAATGACTACATGGAGAACAGGAAGAATAAGTGAGTATCAAACTACTCATACTGTAGGACTGAGTGGATTTGTGACTAAGCCTTAGTTTTTGAGATGAAGGCATGGTAAAAGTAGAACAATGACTAAATGACATTACTGATGTTTACCCGCAGATCCTGAAATACCAACCCATGTTTTACTGTAATATATCAAACATTTTACCCATCATTATTCTTTTGCAGAATTCTTCTAAAGTTAATCTGTTGCATCAGAATATAATAAAAAATAAAGCATGTCTGGATTGATATTTTCGTGTCGTTTCAGAATCAGAACTATATTATTTGTCCCGCAACAAGGACATTTACATTATTACAACAGCAGATAAAGTGAGGAGAATAGACTTGCATATTAAAAAATTCAAAATGACCAAGTATGCACATGTTATCAATAACACAATAAGTGAAACACTTCTAAATGTAATGTGTATTTGTAAATGTACTTGTAAATTTCTCCCTAGTGGGACTAATAAAGGATTTTTGATTCTGATTCTGGAACCAAAAAAGCAGATAAATACACCATGGTAAAAAAAGTAGCAGTGTATTTGTTTTATGAAATAAGTTGCCATATTGATGGTACTGTATGCTGAATGTAGAAAAAAATTGCCGGACAGTATATTACAGACAGGGTTTACCTGTAGTTCTACATGTACACAGACTGGCCATGCAGACTGGGTGTATTGATGAAATTCTCTGCTCGCTGTTCAGTGTAGGTGTGTGTGCAGTTTGGAGGATGGTCAGGGTGTTTTATGAGGCAGCTGATGTGTGTGTTTTATAGCCTGAGCTACATGGTGTAAAGGGCAACAGTTACTGAAGAAGCAGGACATGCTGAGCTGAGCTTAGTCCTGGGCTTTAGGATGGTCTGTGGATTTTATCCTACATCTTTAATGGTGTGGTTGTGTTATATTTACACAAATAATTACACATTTCCCTGAGATATTTGTCTCTGTGTGTTTTTCACACTAGTTTTGAAAAGAAAGAAAGACTTGCCAGGAACTGACTTCATTGAACCTCTGAGACTCACTGTTGTAATTCAAATAGAGAGATGCATTTCATTTGTCCCCTGGGAGAGCCAACAGATATAAATGTATGCAGGCTGGCATCTATCTACCCCGATTTACCTTGAATCAGTGTAGTAAAAGCTGCCGGCTGTAAAGTGCCCCAGAAGTGTAACAGAGAAAAGCAGCAGAACAGAAAACATAAAGTTTCTCCTCCGCCGGTTGAACGGTTTTATTTCTCCCCAAAGGAATGGTAGAAACAATGTTTGTACTCTTTCCACTCAATAAAACACTAAAAGCTTCAGCAAGGACAAACCACCAGTGAATAACAAATCACAGCACTCTGTTTACAGTCCACACCAATAACTCTAATATCACAGCTGTGGGAACAAACAGAGAAGGCTGTTTGTCTTTGAGATGTCCTTCACAACCAAGGTACAAAACATACGGGCCATAAATGACCTTTTTAATTATGAAGATTTGATGTGTGTCCTGTATGGGTTCTGGGTCAGTTGATAAAAGAGACTTTTAGATCTGAAAGAGACTTTTAGATCTGAAAGAGACTTTTAGATCTGAAAATGGTTTATATGTGTTTCTGATGTACTGTATTGTGGTATCCTTCATACCTCCAGCTACACAGTGAGTGTAAAGAGATGCCGATGTGAACGAAGGGGGGGTGGGGCTTTGCTCATCTGAAGGGCATTGCGTAGGAGATGCTAATATTTGTGCAGATGCTAATGTTGATTTTATGCTGTCGATGCTAATGTGTGACATGAAAGTCAGGATGTCTCCTGATCAGAAACACACACACACACACACACACACACACACACACACACACACACACACACACACACACACACACACACACACACACACACACACACACACACACACACACACACACACACACACAGGTACATGACACACAGTTCCTCAAGGTTCAATTTGGGAACCCCTTTTCTTCTGTATTCGTTACCTTTGGTTGTGTATTTTATCATAGCTGTGGGTGATGATAAAGTAGTTTAAGGTATTGGTAACTCAACCTGTGTTTTCATAGCTGTCTTAAAGAAATTAGTGTGTGAATAAATACTTTTTGATAATTGAATCACAAAAAACTAGTTCTCTGCACCATAACACTATTGAAATTTGACTTGAACACTTGACTTTTAGCTTTAACTTTGTTGCCAGAAACCAGGGAATATATCTGATGCTTCTTTGAAATTTAGAAACACATTATCCGGTGATTACATCTGATTTGAAGAATAAAAGAAACTCTACAAAAACGAAACCCTCTTATCTTTCCAATAGCTAGACTGAAATAAGGTTTATTTGATTGAATGTGAACTAAATATCTTTGTGTGTTCTGTAAGACTAAAGCTACATTTAGAGATGTTAAATATTGTCTGACATTTGATGGATCAAATGATGAATTGATTAATGGAGAAAATATTCCCATAGTACCTGATAATGAACGTAAATTGTACAATTATGCTTTTGGATGCTTACAGGTAAGTGGACACAGCGTCTCCCTCTGTAAGGTCAGGTTGATTTAAGAATTGGTTCCATGTGCAATTTTATTTCATTCCCGAATCCGCATTTTAAGTGTGTGTGTGTGTGTGTTTGTGGGGGGGGGGGGGGAAGACAGAATATACAAGTGTGAAAGTGGTGAGATGGATAAACCAGTTCAACATAGCGAGCATTGATATTCAGAGCACGCACATACCCTTCAGCACACACACACACACACACACACACACACACACACACACACACACACACACACACACACACACACACACACACACACACACACACACACACACACACACACACAGTGGCTTCTAGCTCATTCTCTCCCTCCACACATCAATGGCAGCAACAAATGAAGATTGAATATCCAGAGAGACATAGAGGGAGAGATGGAATAGAGAGTGGGAGGGGGATTTGTGTGTGTGTGTCTCTGCTGCTTCAGTCATCCACTCTCAAACCTCTGACTGTAAAGTGTGTTCTAATAATCGGGTGTTAAATATAAACAAACAAACAAACAAACAAACAAACGCGCCTGTAACCAGCCCCCCCAGGAAGAGAGCCGAGCATTGAGACACTTTTAGGTAGTGGCCGAACGGCGCAACTACAGCCTTTGTTGACGTTATTTGTAACATTTTCCCATTGATTTACATCGTTAAAGACATAATGAGTCTCACTTTAATGCCCTTATATTCATTAGGGTCTAAAAGTCTTAAATTGTGCCAAACTCCAAAGAGCTTGTTTCATCTCCATCCATTTCTCTGAACCGAGAGTGTGTTGGAGGCGGGACTTCAGGGAAACAGAAATTCTTCGGGCAGATCCCGGATGTTCTGGGGTGTCAGTTAAGCTTGGCTTCAGGCACCACTGAGCACCATTCACACAAATGAACAGTGCTGTTTCCATCTCTTCATACACCCACAGCCTGTAATCAGAGCTTCTGATTCCTCTCTGCTGCTCTGCTTAATTATGCATGTTTATGTAAATGCAGAGTGTTGATGAGATGGTAATGGATACCACAGATTGACTTTAATGGATTCTAGAGAGACTGAGAATTAAAGCACCCTCTCTATTAGAGGGCTTGGAGGTGAAGGAACCCCACCCCCCTTCCTCTGGTAGCCATGTTGGAGGTTGAGGAGCGGATGGTGTTCTCCCATCATGGCTGTTCAGTGTTTTATGGGGGGGGGGGATCACCAGGGTCCCCACGATACGATATTATTGCAATTATACGATATGCTAAGTATTGCTATACGATATATTACTGCATATTCCCGTTACTTTAAATATAGTAAAATAATTACCCGCTTATTTCTGATTCCTTTCTCCGCTAACTCCATCTTTGTTTTGACTAACTTTCTGCCAATCCCACTGACTTTACCCAAGGCCATGACCGCACGACAAAGCTCAGCACTATCTTGTGGATTGAAAAAGCAATTGTTACCAAGAACTTTAAAGGTGCCATAGAATGCATCTATCTGGTATTTTAAATTGTTCTCTGATGTCTATAAAGAAAAAAAATCCAAAAAATGTCCAGATGCGGTTTTACAGGAACATTTACAACCCTATCATTTGGTCCTAGAATGAAACAAGCTGAATTGCCTTATTTTGGGGCTCATTTAAATAACTTTGATGAGCTCTGCTCTGATTGGCTGGTTTACAAGGAGCAATTCATGGCTGCCTCAGAGCCCACAGAAGTAGGTGAAGTTCGCTAAACTGTGAGAGATGAACCATGGAGGCTATTGGCATCCAACCTTACATGTTTGAGCCTTTATCGGAGGAGGAAACCGATGAATTTGAAGAACAGCCAGTTGGTCGGAGATTGGAGAGCAACGTTACGGAGTGGTAAGTGTTAGCTAGTGTTTCCAGCAGCTGGTGTTTGCAAATGTTGGGGCTGGACTACCGTGTGTTACACACAGGGATTGTTGTAATTCGCCCGTTTTACTGCTGTGATATGCATATTCATGATTTGCACGTGAAGGAGGAAACAACGGTGTTTGAGGTTCATGGTATGTCAGTTCAATGTATCGAACTCTCCTTATTCAACTATGCCAAGTTGAATACAGTTTTCCATTCTATGGCACCTTTAATCTGGATTTGCAATATGAATAGTTTATGTAATAAAATATCGATACTTGGCGTCCATGTATTGACACAATATCGCCACGCAAAGTATCGCAATACTATGCTGTATCAAATATTTCCCCCAGCCCTATTGTTTTATAATATGTCATCTGCTTTCACATCTGGAAGACGTGTGTTTATTTGATGGCAGATTATATGAAAATCAGAGCTCATAGAGAGGGGTTTAAAGGGATACCTCCTGGAATGTTACTGAGAGATTTCCAGTTGTTTCACAGTGTTTCAAGGATCTGAGGATGGTTTAAAGAGATTAATGGGATATTAACAGGCTGATAAAATAAGATTCCAGGCCATTTTCAGAGAGATGTTATTACATTCCTGCAATCTTTCATTATTTAAGTGAGAATCCAGGCTGCTTAAGTAAGATTTCGGATGTTTAAGTGAGATGGGAGATGGGAGTGTGCTGTGTAACGGGGATTCTAGGATTTCTTTAGCATTCCAGGATGTTTCTAAAAGGATTTCAGGCATATGATGGATGCTTGGAGGCTTTAACCCCTTTTCAGGAATATGTAGCTATTCTATTCATTTAAACTCATATTTACATTAACTCTGTGTGATGTGTGTGTGTGTGGGCATTCGTCTGTGTGTGTGTGATGAGCAGTCGAGCAGAATGACAGAAGATTAGAGGCTGTCCGCACACACAGAGGACAGGTTGATTACAATCAATAATCTATCAACCACTGGCTGACAAAATGTATTGATTGGAGACTGAGATAAGCACACACACACACACACACACACACACACACACACACACACACACACACACACACACACACACACACACACACACACACACACGAGTTCAGTTCATATAGAGTGCAGCTCAGGGACAGTGAAGGTTCAAAGGTTTAATTATCATAACTGTGCACAATATCTACAGCGTACTTTTTGGCAGTCAATGAGATGTATCCAAACTGTCCCGCCCCTTAGCCTACCACATAAATGTAATAAAACCTGCACAATGAGCACGTTTTGCATCAATACAGCAATTTGCAACATTACAGTGAACGGCCTCATATCTTCAGGCAAAGGTGTGTCCATGTTGACCGGTGTTCTTTTTTCGGGCAGATTTAAGTTGGTAGTAATGCTGCTATGAAATTAGAACAGTGACTGACTGACAGCGCCGGAGAGATTAACATCTTGGCTTACCTGAACAAATTCGCAAATCTAAGCCTGCGGTCGAATAGTCAGTCTATTTTAGGAAGGTTCCTAACAGAGCGAAATAACCCAGAAGAATCTCAGTGGCAGCCATGATAAGGACTGTTTGAATTCTAGATGATAGGAAAGGAACTCTGAAACTTCCTTTATAACCTCCTTAAGCTTAGGAAACACTGGACCTTCCTTTATGAAAGGAAAAGAGAAAATACTGTCCCACAAGTTGTGTCATTTAACATGACACAACATTCGACCGTTCACTGAAACAACTGATCGTGTCCGAGAAATGCGTATCATGAAAGTTACGGTGCTTATTAAGCAATTTAATATTTAGGCCATAATTTTCATAAGTGCTTTGTTTTGAACGTTCAGCTCTATATTAATTAAAAGGAGAAATATGAATGTAACTTTTTTACTGAAATTATCAAATAAAGTCCACATTTCTCAGTGTTTACTGAGCTGTGTGGGGTTTCTGAAACGTTTAAACATGTTGTAATGGTGATATACTCAGTGATAAGTTAAGGCATAACAAGTTTATTATAAATACATTTGTATTATTTTAAAATGATTGACATAATCATACGTATTGGGATTCATGTGGGTTAATACGTGTGGACCAGAGGGTGAGGGTGACGAGCACAAGTTTCACTTTCCATTTTTATTTCAACTCCAACCTTTGTAATGAAGAATATATGTCTCTCTGTTGTCCTCGTTCATAAAGCATAAAACAACACCATCAGTCAGCATGGTGCAGAGTCTCTAGGTGCGCTTACAGTAGTCCGCTTTATAGAAAACTGTAGTTCCCCACTGCAGACGCACATTAATAACGTCTATAGAGACTTCAGAAAACAAATAAGTCGCTGAAAGGCTGAGGCCAGGCCTGTTCGCAATTGTGTGACACACTATCAAAAAATGACTTACTGAGATCAAAAATGAGGTGAATAATAAAGTGCTATAATGGAAATAATGAGACGATCAATTTATGACAAGAAATTATGATAATAATCCAAGTAATCAGTTTGCGGTCAACAAAAAATACAACGACCCTGTCGTCACCCTTTTCCGCACACACACACCTGCCTCAGGTGAACCGGTGATTATAATTAATTCCTATGAGTGCCGCCCATATCCATGTGACCCAAACAAACCAACCCATTGCGTGCGTGCGTGCGTGCGTGCGTGCGTGCGTGCGTGCGTGCGTGCGTGCGTGCGTGCGTGCGCGCGCACGCACGCACAATCATATCTAATAATACAAACCATTAACCAAATATGAACTAGTACAAACCTAATTTGACAATAAAACAAAATATATCAACAGTTTACATTTCATGGCTCCTATAACGTCCTTCATCATGAATACGGTGGATAGTGTAAGTGCAGTCGGATTCTCAAAGCACCGCAGTCCCTTTCCTAAGTCCTTTTGAATTCTCCTATCCACTATTCCTTAACCCCGTGACGTTTCACACAAAGGTCAAGGAATAGTAGATAGGAATAGACGACAGGAGCTGATTTTTTTGACAATTCGACAGTACCCTAAGTTTCATTTGATCATCTGCTTACTTAGTTTAAGTTGAATTTAGCAGGCAATCATATAGACACAACAGGGCCAGAGTTAATATCAACTCAGCTAACTGAAAGGCCGATATCAAGATAACCAAGCTGAAGTTGCTATTGGTCATAATATTACAGCTTTTAAACACTGTTGGGGAATATTTTGCTTAGGTAGGTAACCTTTGACCTTGTGCATCATTTTGTCCTTCCTCTGTCTCTATTCCCATGGCATAGGTCTTTGGCCTTGGGGTGCTGTAATCTCCCTTAAGGAGGGGCGGTTTGGGCGCTTTGTTGATGCCAGTCTATGAGCGAGAACAAGCTGACCTGAGATAGTTTATTGTTTAGGGACGTCTAGAAGCCCTTCTTATCTGGAACGTAGGTTCCCTGGCGCACATTCTTTTCCATTTACAACAGCTTTAGTTAGATTTAGGATCCATATTTGTTTAGTCTTGCTGATGTAGAATGTTGATTATACACTCTGAACTGGTTAAAAACTCGGACTGCAGTAGAGATCTTCAGAATTGGTTGGGCAACCGCTGTGTCAACTCGTGGCTGCAGCAAATGTCTTGTAAATTTTCCGGCCGTTAACTTCATAATACACCTTCAGTGTTTGCTACTAAAGCTCCAGCTCTCCTGTGTCTCTCTGAGTTTTGTCTCCATTGCTTCAGAAGTTTCCATCACAAATACACCTCATCTCTTAAACACGTTTCAGCGTGTTGTGAATGAAAAAACATACAGATATTTAACACAATTTTTGATAAAGTTGGTGTGCATACAGCTATAAGCACAAGTGTTTTAATTTGATTTGCTAGCTAGCAGCTCACCAGGCTACCACTGTGTGCACACAACAGCTCCACTCTTAAACCCCCAGCCACATTGTAGTACATTACCCATCTACTGGTAATACGTTTACTGACAGCTTGTGACTGTAAATCTCCAGATAGGCCCACCAAACCAAAAAAAACTACCCAGATGTTCTTTAGTATCTCCTAGTAATATCAGACCCTTGACTGTGCGTGGTCCAGGAAGCAGTCCTGAGAAATTGTGGTAAAAATGGATTTCATCAACTCCTTCTCCTTTCAAGTTCAAAGTTTTATTGGTCACATGTTGGCAAAAAGAACATTTTACATACAGTGAAATTAAAAGGGGGCCATCATTCTGTCTGTCAAATCACTGGAACCTGAATAAATAATTATAGTTTAGAACAGACATTCCTTAAGGAGGTAATGCTATAAAAAAAAACTGTCAAATAAGAAAAAGTGTCAATAAATGTAGTTTGAAATGTAGAAAAGTGGCTAGAAATGTGTGGTATTATGCAAAGTGCAAAAGTGCCAGTTATAGTCCACCGGAGTTGAGCAGTCTACCTGCCTGTGGAAAGAAGCTTTAGGAGTCCTTATGTGTTTTTATAATGACCTTAAAGAGTTGTTACATATCAAATGTTTTGGTGTGCAACTTATGAGAGGAATAAACACAACTATATCATCCTTACGTTCACATTTCCATCAGGCAGACAGAACATTTGTGTGAAGAGGTGTATTCTTTTAGCAGCTTTGTATCGAGAGAATATCATAACGATGGATAAAGATAAGAGAAAAAACTTGAACACACACACACACACACACACACACACACACACACATACACACACAAACATACACACACTGAGAACCATATGGTCGGTGTGTGTTGTGTGTGAAGGTCATTAGTTCCTGTCTGCTCTCCACAGGCTCTGAGCCTTTTTGGCACCACTTCTGCCAGATCTGACCGAACCACAGCTACTGCCAATACACACTGCCCAGAGTGTGTGTGTGTGTGTGTGTGTGTGTGTGTGTGTGTGTGTGTGTGTGTGTGTGTGTGTGTGTGTGTGTGTGTGTGTGTCTGTCTGTCTGTCTGTTTGTCTGTCTGTCTGTCTGTGTGTGTGTGTGTGTGTGTGTGTGTGTGTGTGTGTGTGTGTGTGTGTGTGTGTGTGTGTGTGTGTGTGTGTGTGTGTGTGTGTGTTATGTTGGCTATGGACAGACTCCAATAAGCCTGTCAACAACAGAAAAGTAATACTAAGCAACGTGCTGTTGAAGATTGGACTGACTGAATGCTGATCCTAACGCTGATGTGAACGTGTTTCAGACAGCAGTATAATCAGTCTCCATGTGAAATCAGAGCCCAAGTCATCATAAATAAAAAGTAGCAGCAATATAAAAATTCATAAATAAGATAACATTTAAACAACAAGAATGTGAAATACTGATGAAATTAGGTAATAGAGCGAATTTAAACAATACAAGCTGAGAATAAACATAAGAAACAGGAAGGTATCGTTCTAAATGACAAAATACAACACATAGCTAACAAAATGATTAAGGCCAACAAAATGAAAATACTGTTTTGCCTGGAAACTATAAAAATCATAATTACGATTAGAGAACATAAGTTAAAGAACAACAATTGTATAAACAAAACAGCAAACAACATTTTGGCGGGATGTCTCTTCTGGAGCTGGTCCAGTACTTCCTGTGGAGTCCCAGCCCCCCCGACACAAGGACAGCCCGTCCATATGCTGACAGGACGCTCAGACGCTCGTTAGGCCCCCGCGCCAAAAAGCAAAACTCCAAGGTCAGGAGACGGCTCGTTAGGAAGGAGCCTAACGAGCGAGAGGCTATTAACTCAGGCTGGACGGAGAAGACAGGAAGTGGACAGTGAGTGATCGTTTGTCCTTCACTAAACATAGCGCAAAGATCACATTCAACACAAAATTATAATTACTATTTCTTACTGTAGTAGAAAAAATACAGTTTATAACAAGTCAAATCGAAGAGTTGAGCCATATAAATACTTAGGCGAGACACATGGACTTTCAGTACCAGTCTTTAAACATCTTTAGGGCATGAGATCTGAATAATGTCAGATGTCTTACTTTATAAGTTTTGATTTTGTAACAGATATTAACAGGTGACAATCAAGCTAGCCACTATAGTTAGCATATCAAAGTAACAGCAGCATGAAGATAAATCCGTTTCCTCATGAGTTTCGCTTCCTAGCCATCACTTTTCCTACAGCGGACACCGTGTTCTTAGCTTTGGAAAGTTCCTGAGTGAGTGGGGTAACCCGGAGTATCTAAGTGATGATAATGCCCATGGACAATTTCTTTAACATTAAGGCGTTGTGCCTCAATAACATGTTCCACGGCTGTGCTGTGGCACTGTGTGGAGACAAACGGAGGAGGTGTGGCTCTGATTACAACTTCATTTTTGTGACAAATATTTTTATTTGCATTTCAGAAATAATGTAAATGGACATTTTCAAAAGGTTTAACAGAAGGTTACAAAGCTGGTAGATAAAAAGCAACATCACATCTCATCACGTCTTGCATACTTAGTGACAAGGTGATATAGTTCCTTTAATTTCCCCAATATTTTGTAGAAGGTATCAAGCTTTCCCTCAGGTTAATTTCTCTAAGGCTGGACAGAGAGAGGTTTTTTTGACCCATGACTGATTGAGGGGTTTTCTGGGATTTTTCTAAAGACAGATATTGTATGTGTAGCTTAGAGAAGAGAAAACACAAAACAAAAATCTTGGTGACTTTTAGTCTTGGACTCCCAGGGAAACAACAAGAATACAGAGTTGTGAACTTCTGGTAGAGTGGCTGAAACCATTTCTGATAATGTGCCCAGAACATCTTTTGATCCGTTTGGATCTTTACTTACAGCATTGATTGTGTCACAAAGTTGAAAACTAACATTTATAGTGTAGTAGCAACGTGTGAGTTGGGATTATCATAGCACATCAATTCTTCTGAATTCTTCTTTCCTCGACCACATGACGTTGTCTCTCAAACATGAGAACAGGTGATCAGAATGGTGTTCAGTGAGCCATGACACAGCATGACCCTGAACCTGATGACTGTCAGGTTAAATCTGCTCCAGGATCAGATGGTTAAACACCTGCAGCTTTTATTCATCTAAGGCTAGTGTCGCTCTCCTCTTCCCTTCCTTTCTCTCCTCCACTCTTCCCCTTATCATCCTCCTCTTCTTGTTCTGCAGAGAGATGGTTATCTTCCTCACGGTACTCTCCTCCTTCCCTGCCTCCTTCATCGTTTCCTTTATCTTCCTATTATCGTCCCTCCATTTAACTCCCTTTTCCTCTTTGCTTTCGTTCTTATTCCCCACCTTTCTTCCTCCTCCCCCTCCTCTTCCTCATCCAGAGCCAGACAGTAACTTCCTTCTCTTCCACTTACTCATTTTCTCCAGTTATTCTCTTTCTCTCCTCCTCCTCCTCCTCTTCCTCCTCCTCCCCCTCCTCCTCCTCCTCTCTTCTTTCCCTCGGCCTTGCAGTGAAATAAAAGATTACGGGAAGACAAGTCATTATTTTCAGTGATGGCAGCCATACATCACTGAGACCAGCACCAGAGAGAGAGGGAGGAGGACGGGAGGAGAGACATAGACAGTAAGAAGGAGAGAGAGATAGAGGGAGGACGAGTAGAGAGACTTTCTCTCTCTCTCCGTCTCCCCCTCAGAGGCAGCTTGTGTGAAATTAATGGCTGCTACAGTGACCATGGATCAGCCTCTGTGTGTTTGTGCTGAAAAATTCCAAAACGAGAAACAAAACTGATCCACACCAAAGTCAATAACTCTGTGATGTATTATTGTTTACTGTGGTTAATTGCTCCAACAGCAGGGGGTGTGATGTGAGGAACACTAAGGAAGAGAGCTTATTTTATTTTTATTTTTTTGCTTGGTTGCCAGAACAGAAGGCACCTGCACCTGGGTGGGGGTGGGCTAGGGGGGAGTCAATAACAGAACTGTTGGTGTAATTGCTGGATGAGTTAGATGTTCAGACCGACATCTGTGTTTGTATTCAGCGTGACTGAAGAACGGCCTGATGGTTTGTTTCTCCCTGAGGCAGAAAGCAGTGTTTCCCGTTAATTACCTCAACTGTGGCGGCCCTGGCCCCCCCACGGTTCCATAATGAACCGCACATACTGTGACACTTCATAACAAGTGGACTGGCACCATGGGCAATAATTGCATGTAAATCATATTTAAACAACGGAAGTGATGCGCCTCCGTCTTTTCAAAATACTGGTTGGAGAGACTGTCTGTCTTGTAAGTATAGCGTAAAATAGTGTAAATGTATGTTTATATAACTGTAGATGAACAAGCGTGCACTCATGGCCGTGCTACAGAAACGGGAAAGGGTTGTTTGGTGGAGTTTTAGCCATGAAATGTTTGGTGTGTGTGTGTGTGTGTGTGTGTGTGTGTGTGTGTGTGTGTGTGTGTGTGTGTGTGTGTGTGTGTGTGTGTGTGTGTGTGTGTGTGTGTGTGTGTGTGTGTTTGTGGATGCGCTGCCATCTGTCAGTGGCGGAGTCGGTCAGTCCGGTCAGTCCGCTCCATCCCAACATCAAGCTTTATTTGTCAGCTTAATAAGTAAGATGGACTTCAAAAGTAAGGGTTAGGGTTGGAGGGATTGCAGTGGTCTTTGGACCACGCAGATGTTTTTAGCCCTGTAAGCAGTGTGGCTCAAAGTGTGGCAATGTTTGTCACCTTGGTCGAGACTGAAATATCTCAAAAGCAGTCAGAGCTGGGTAACAGGAAGCAAGGGCCACCTGTCAGAGAGGAGTGCTGATGGCGTCTGATGCCGGGAGGTTGTGTGTCAGTCTGACTGCATGGCAAACAGATACTACTGCTGAGAGCGGTCAGCCATCCTTTTACTCAGTCAGATCCTTTATCCCGGACAGCAGCGCTCTGACATGCAAAGACAGGTAGAGTCCAGCAGCAGCTGTTATGCTGGAAACTCTTCTCTTTAGCTTAACAAAAACTACAGAACACCTGAGCCGAGAGGAAACGTATCCACAGCACTGACTGAAAGCCCACGAGGGATTTTAAAATCGTATAAAAGAAAATCAAAGTTGTATCAGGAAGAACATATATTTAAATCAGCCGTTTTTGAAGGAGGCTTGTGTCTGATCAGGCATGTTCAATTGAATCATTTCAACCGACATCACTACTTTTAGGGAAGCTGAGAGGCAGCAGTGCAGTGAGACGATGCTCTGGACCTGCTGTTTGAGACAGCTACTGCTAACTGTCTGTTTGACATGGTCATAATATTTGAGTGGAATTGAGATTAGTCTACATTGTCCTGAGGCTCTGTATTTGTGCTTATTACATGTGGTTATTTAAGGATGGACAGCAGCACTGGGAAGATTCTCTTTCAGAGACCTGAAACACTACAGCATTTCCACTGAATTTAGGAATTAAGACCCATCTCCATGAAGTATTTCTAAAACCCTTGGCTGCTGGGGGCTGTGTGCCATATAAATGTAGATTTGATCATTGGTTATCATTGTTTTCTCATCAGAATGACCTTTACAAGTTTGCCCTTTCCTCAAACTGGAGGAAGCTGTTGAAAAAAAAAAACTGGCACCATATATTTCATATAAAGAATAATGAAATAAATGTTGAAATTGTTGACAGTGGACGGTTAATTGTGGGTATTATGGGTAATCCTTTCTACAAGTGTGAGAAACATGTAGACAGTGGAATAATATCACAGAGATTAACTTGAAATGCTGTGTTACTGAGAAACCACTTCCACACGGGGATGGTAATTACCCACAATTCAGTGTGGTATGTCCTGCAGGCCTCCTCCCCTCAGTAACAGAAAAAAACAACATCAGAGAGTTGTTGCTCTCTGACGCCCCCCCTCCTCACCATCACCCTGTCCAACATATTGTTAGAATATAGTTAGAATTGAATACTGTGTGTTGTTACAAGCTGAACATTTGTTAGCAATCTTTGTACAGAAAGGGGGGGTATTTTTCCTTAACCAATAAGCAAGTGACATCATTGACCCCCATCATATCTTTCTTTTCATTTAGCTTACAGTCTACATGCTAAAACCTGAGTGGTGAACTGTTGCCTCAGTGTGTGTGAACCCAGCACTGACAGGTTGTGGGTGTAACCGTCCCATCTGTTTGGCCCCGGGCCCCTCTGTCGTGCAGGTCACCTCTGCATTAATCTGACTAATTAGCCTAATGAGCCTGTTTCTTGGTGGGCTGACAAACGAGAGTGACCTGAACATGCAGGAACCACACGGTTCTGACGGAACACAAAACACAGATTCTCTGGGAGCCTCTGACCTACATACAGCTCCACACATACACACACACACACACACACACACACACACACACACACACACACACACACACACACACACACACACACACACACACACACACACACACAATCACTCCGGGGACATGTAAAGCTTGCAGGGGGATCTCTCTGGTATAAACTCCAGAGAGATCTGGCTGCAGTGAGATGGATAGATTGTGAGACCTTCACATTGCTGACAGCTATACTGCACAGCTGCAGGACTGTGGCCAGCATTGGCATGTTGACCCCTAAACTGCAGAGCCTGTGTGTGTGTGTGTGTGTGTGTGTGTGTGTGTGTGTGTGTGTGTGTGTGTGTGTGTGTGTGTGTGTGTGTGTGTGTGTGTGTGTGTGTGTATTAATGTTCAGTGTGCTGGGGGGAAAGAGGAAGCAGCAGAAGTACAGGCTGAGCAGAGTAACCTGTTCTGAAGTACTTTTATGGAGACTGCTGCAGAGTGGAAGATATAAAGCATCTGAGTGGTCCGTTCCGCTGCAACAGACAGTAAAATACAAGGTAAACTTCTTGACAACTCCACATCTGAATAGGGTATCATTTTTGTATTATTTATTTAGTTTACCATAACTCAATATTTTGATATCAGTGAAGATTAATTTATGTATCATTGTTTATAGTTTAAATGTAATTTCCTGTAGCATAAGAATGTGGCTCTTTTATAAAACATTTGAATTTATCCAGTATATTTTAAAATGTGTATTATTTGCCATATGCAGTATGTGTTTTCTACTACTGTACATATGATAATAATAATAATAATAATAATAATAATAATAATAATAATAATAATAATAATAATAATAATAATAATAATAATAATAATAATATACATTTTATTTAGAGGCACCTTTCAAAGCACCAAAGGACACCTTAAAATTCATAGAATATGTTTATATTTGGTGTTTATTGTTTTTATTTTATTAAGGTAATACTAACCATAATAGTATTATTTTTGGGATCAATAAATTATCTATAGATCTAAATTAAAAATGTAAAAAAGATACTTATAAATAGTATGTTTAATAATTTACATGCATCAAGAGCGAACAAATGAATGTGTTCTTATTTTAAAAATGATAAGAACATCAATCGAAACATAAATTTAGAAAAAAGGAAAAAGAAGGAAAAATAAAAATATCTTCATCGTTCCCCACGGCAACGCTCCTCCTCCCTCTTCATGCTCCATTGACTCTGATTGACAGCCTCCAACCCCCAACACACACACACACACACACACACACACACACACACACACACACACACACACACACACACACACACACACACACACACACACACACACACACACACACACACACACACACACACAAACACACACACACACACACACACACACACAAAATTTAAACACACAGACCTCCGGGTGTAAGCAGAGGGGATTGTTGGTTATGTGTGCGCATGTGTGTGTGTGAGTTATTTTAAACCTCGCTGCAGGTTTAGTCCGTGCCCCTTCAGCGCCTCACACACACTCGAGGGTTAAGTTATGGTGGTCAGTCAGATTTTAATGAGCAGTCAGAAGTGCTCCGTGGTGGTTCTGGATTAGAGGAAGCCTGTCTGCAGCGGTGACTTTATAAGATGTCATGCTAAGACCGTTTTATTGAAGAGCGTGTTTTTGATTTTGACAGAATGACTCCTTGATTTCCTGTTCAGATGCTGTACTGTTGTGTCAGACGTGCTTCAGGACAAGCTACTGTCCTCACATGTATTGCTGCTTGCTCAGAGTCTCTCTTCAGCCTCTCTCTGAGGCAAACCCGGGCCGGCTAATGTGTGTGATGTAACTGACTGTCAGCGGTATTCCTGTTGACTGTTAGAGTAGTCCGCTGCTGTGGTCATAAAGCACACTGAACAGCTCAGTATCACCACTGTTACTTCCCTTTGTAGCACATTGTTGTAGTTGTTATAGAAATATTATTTAAAACAATATTTTTAGCAGTGTACAAATATGTTCTGTCATTTTATTCCCGAAATTGTAGAATCCATATTATAAAGCCTAATGGTTGGAAAGGATGACTGGGCCTGCAAGACAGAACAGCAGGAGGAGGTTCATAAATGTTTCCACTCGTTTCATATATTTATATTCTGAGCATCACTGTCTTATTTCTGCTTCTGCTGCAAATACTTCCATTGTTCTTATTGATATAATCCCTAGATTGTTATCAGAATGATCTGATATACAAATACTTTTGCCCACACATTGATCACTTGTATTTCAAATACTCAGCCCGGCTTACCTTCCCTCAATGAAGAAGATGTTGTTCTGTTACAAATAGGGTGACCAGGTGTCCCGATTTGTACGGGAATGTACAGCAGTTTCATAATTTGTCCCACGCATTTAGCTGATGTCCCACATTTGATTGACAGTTGTCCATTTAAAACTTTTATCCTCTCATGTTCAGAAAACACGAGAGGTCTATCACCATTAGCTGTGTCGGCTGTCAATCAATCAGAATCAGACTCAGAATACCTTTAATACTCCCACAGAAGGGAAATTTGCATCAGCAGAAAGAGCCAAACACAGCTAAATGTTACACCAACATGCAAAAACATATATATACAAGAATCACACAATTGCAAAATACAGAAAAATAAAAGTATAGCAGCCAGATATGTATTGCCCAGTTATTAACAAAACAAGGGGTGTTATAGTCAGTGAAGTTATATGTGAGGGGGTCTAACGGGGGCCTTGATGGTTATAGAGTCTGACTGCTGCAGGAAGGAAGGACCTGCAGTATCTCTCCGTGAGACACCGCGGTTGCAGCAGCCTGTCACTGAAGGAGCTGCACAGTGCGGACAGGGTGTCCTGGAGGGGATGGGATACATTGTCCAGCAGGGAGGACAGCTTGGCTGCCATTCTCCTGTCTCCCACCTCCTCCACAGTATCCAGAGGACTCCCCAGGACAGAGCTGGCCTTCCTTATCAGTCTGTTCAGTCTCTTCCTGTCAGCAGCCGAGATGCTGCAGCCCCAGCAGGCCACACCATAGAAGATGGCTGATGCCACCACAGAGTCAGAGAAAGTCTGAAGGAGTGCCCCCTGCACCCCAAAAGACCTCCGTCTCATCAGCAGAAACAGTCTGCACTGTCCCTTCTTGTAGAGAGCAGCGGAGTTGTTGGACCAGTCCAGTTTATTGTTCTGATGAACACCCAGGGACTGGTAGGATTTCACAATCTCTATGTCCACTCCCTGGATGTTCACTGGTGTGGGGGGGAGTGTTGGCGCCGTCTGAAATCCACCACCAGCTCCTTGGTCTTCCCTGCGTTGAGCTGGAGGTGGTTCCTCTGGCACCAGAGGAGGAAGTCCTTGTCAGCTCCCTGTACTCCCTGTCGTCCTCGTTGGAGCTGAGGCCGACGATGGCGGAGTTGTCAGAGAACTTCTGCAGGTGACAGGTCGGCATGTTGTGGGTGAAGTCTGCAGTGTAGAGGGTGAAGAGAAACAGTGCCAGCACCATCCCCTGGGGGGCCCCCGTACTGCAGATGTTGGTGTCTGATTGACACTCTCTGTACTGTGGACGGTTGGTGAGGTAGTCCAGGATCCAGGAGGTGAGGTGGTGATCCAACCCCGAAAGCTGCCGCTTGTCTCCCAGGAGTAGCGGCTGGATGGTGTTGAAGGCACTGGAGAAATCAAAGAACATGATCCTCACAGTGCCCCAGCCTTCTCCAGGAGGGAGAGGGACCTCTGCAGCAGGTCCCTCTCCCTCCTGGAGCTGGTCTCCAGGAGGGAGTGCTGGTCTGCGCAGGGTTTCAGGAGCCTC